>NC_064920.1:510896015-511197938 GCF_023897955.1 Schistocerca gregaria
CACAGAACGAGTTGGTGAAGAACTGCATATTTATAGGTACATAATTTCTCAGCTCTACTAAATAATTTCCATAGTTAATGATGCTTTTCAGTGTAGGTAGTATGTGTTTTTTGGTGTTACTGAAATGTGATTCATTACACTCTCTGATTTTAGGATGAACATTATTTAATAGGTCGGAAAATAAGTGTTAGCTTTAAGATGAGTAATGAATGTATCAATGAAATCCATTTGACGATACAAAAATGGTTCACATGGCTCTGAGCACTATGGAACTTAAAATCTGAGGTCATCATTCCCCGCCGGCCGCGGTGGTCTAGCGGTTCTAGACGCACAGCCCGGAATCGCGCACCGGCTACAATCGCAGGTTCGAATCCTGCCTCGGGCATGGATGTGTGTGATGTCCTTAGGTTACTTAGGTTGAAGTAGGTCTAAGTTCTAGGGGACTGATGACCACAGATGTTAAGTCCCATAGTGCTCAGAGCCATTTCATCATTCCCTTCGAACTTAGAACTACTGAAACCTAACTAACCTAAGGACATCACACACATCCATGTCCGAGGCAGGATTCGATCCTTCGACCGTAGTAGTCGCGCGATTCCGGACTGAAGGGGCTAGAACCGCTTGGCCACCGCAACCGGCTTGACGATACAGCTTGTAATCTTACGAGAAGAGCAAAAGACACAGGAAATACAGAGGCCCCCAGGACAATGACGACGAAGGCTGACGAACAGAAGTCTTATAGAAAATGTGAGAAAATACAAAGTTATCAATTGTATGGATTACAAATCAGAAACAATAAGGAACACTTCTGAGATCGAATAGACCTCAGAAGATGTGCCACTCAAGGCAACGTGAAACTGATTGATTTTCCGAGAGATACGGGCAAAGTAAGAATTCTGCTGGAATGCTTATAGAGGGAGCGTGCTTTGGGATTTGGAAAGTGTGCTATATTTAATTGTTCGGAATCAGTGTGTGAGTACACTAAAAGTTGTTAAAACTAATTTAAGCTGCCGAATGAAACATACGGACCCGATCAGGGCGACGTCTTCACAGTACGAGGGTTTACTCATACTTTAGAACAGTTGCAATGCAAGGTAACAACTAACATACGAAAACCCTAAAGTTATAATGATAGAATAATATTATTTCGATATTTTTATTTGTGCGTTGAGGTGACGTTAATTGTTTCTGGCCAAATACATTCTTATAATCATAACATTTTAAATGAAAACTTCCATCAAAACTGATATATGATAGTCATAGTATCCATTATCACATACTTCAACAACATTCCATTTGCTACAGCATTAAATTGTTTTAGTTTTCTCGACTGCAGCTGTCACACTTGGTGAATTTCATTCATGCAAAATTAGCTTCAGAAACAGAGAAGTATATCAGATTCACTGTCACGTAAATTAATTTCCCATCACGACTAACGCAGGTACCACTGAACGAATGAAAGTGTGAGTCTTCTAGTAAGTAATATCCTGATATTTGACTAAATATATGAAGTGAACTGAATTACTGCAATGACATTTACTTACACTTTCTATTCCTTTAATGTAGGAAGTGTTGCTGGTATTTAATGTGATTCTTGTCACTTCGAGTAGTGACAATTCGTAAATTGCAAACATTAAATTTCTTTGACAATATTCTCTTTAATATGTAAAAAAAGAAAGTAATTCAGTTCTCCCTTCTTGAAAAGTAAATCAACTGGAGCTACCTTTACATTACTGCTGGCTACTATTTTACAGGAATGACATCATGTGAGTTCCTTAAAAAGAGTAATAACACGACCTTATACCAAAAACATCGCTGCTTTGCCAGGTTGGCTTAAGCGCTATGAATGATTAAAAAATTCTCTCAAGAAAGGGTTCTCTTTTTAAATCAAAAATGAATCCTCAACAGTTTACTCACAACGTCACAGTTAGGCATTCGTCGAAAATGTCGAGGAACCGCTGAAAAATTCATGTATTCACAGCGCTACGAACGAAAGGCCGACTGGAAAGGCCAGTGGTTGAAGCACACTTTCGAGACTTTCATAGACGATAGGCTAATTTAATGCAAGTCAAATACATATCTTTCTAGTTCGTAAGGTACGAATTCCAATCCCCTTGTTGAAATAAAACCACTACTTACACTGTATTAAACCGCCTAAAAGGCTGCGGCTCAGATCTTTTAACTGGCGATTAGAATTACTGGCATCACAATTATTCTTTCTTAGGTAATGGTTTAATTGAAGCAACAGATCTCTGTGTATCTGTCCCCTTCATGTTCACTCACACACACACACACATATATATATATATATATATATACTCCTGGAAATTGAAATAAGAACATCGTGAATTCATTGTCACAGGAAGGGGAAACTTTATTGACACATTCCTGGGGTAAGATACATCACATGATCACACTGACAGAACCACAGGCACATATACACAGGCAACAGAGCAAGCACAATGTCGGCACTAGTATAGTGTATATCCACCTTTCGCAGCAATGCAGGCTGCTATTCTCCCATGGAGACGATCGTAGAGATGCTGGATGTAGTCCTGTGGAACGGCTTGCCATGCCATTTCCACCTGGCGCCTAAGTTGGACCAGCGTTCGTGCTGGACGTGCAGACCGCATGAGACGACGCTTCATCCAGTCCCAAACATGCTCAATGGGGGACAGATCCGGAGATCTTGCTGGCCAGGGTAGTTGACTTACACCTTCTAGAGCACGTTGGGTGGCACGGGATACATGCGGACGTGCATTGTCCTGTTGGAACAGCAAGTTCCCTTGCCGGTCTAGGAATGGTAGAACGATGGGTTCGATGACGGTTTGGATGTACCGTGCACTATTCGGTGTCCCCTCGACGATCACCAGAGGTGTACGGCCAGTGTAGGAGATCGCTCCCCACACCATGATGCCGGGTGTTGACCCTGTGTGCCTCGGTCGTATGCAGTCCTGATTGTGGCGCTCACCTGCACGGCGCCAAACACGCATACGACCATCATTGGCACCAAGGCAGAAGCGACTCTCATCGCTGAAGACGACACGTCTCCATTCGTCCCTCCATTCACGCCTGTCGCGACACCACTGGAGGCGGGCTGCACGATGTTGGGGCGTGAGCGGAAGACGGCCTAACGGTGTGCGGGACCGTAGCCCAGCTTCATGAAGACGGTTGCGAATGGTCCTCGCCGATACCCCAGGAGCAAAAGTGTCCCTAATTTGCTGGGAAGTGGCGGTGCGGTCCCCTACGGCACTGCGTAGAATCCTACGGTCTTGGCGTGCATCTGTGCGTCGCTGCGGTCCGGTCCCAGGTCGACGGGCACGTGCACCTTCCGCCGACCACTGGCGACAACATCGATGTACTGTGGAGACCTCACGCCCCACGTGTTGAGCAATTCGGCGGTACGTCCACCCGGCCTCCCACATGCCCACTATACGCCCTCGCTCAAAGTCCGTCAACTGCACATACGGCTCACGTCCATGCTGTCGCGGCATGCTACCAGTGTTAAAGACTGCGATGGAGCTCCGTATGCCACGGCAAACTGGCTGACACTGACGGCGGCGGTGCACAAATGCTGCGCAGCTAGCGCCATTCGACGGCCAACACCGCGGTTCCTGGTGTGTCCGCTGTGCCGTGCGTGTGATCATTGCTTGTACAGCCCTCTCGCAGTGTCTGGAGCAAGTGTGGTTGGTCTGACACACTGGTGTCAAAGTGTTCTTTTTTCCATTTCCAGGTATATATATATATATATATATATATATATATATATATATATATATATATATATATATATATTCCCTCCCTGTGTTTTCGTCTAGTTAGATTAATAATTGTTTAGTGGGAAGGAATTTGGTGCCGACTTTCACTCGTCTCATTTAATTTGCTGGTAGTTCTCGATGATCACCACTTGACACCACTGTTTTCATGTAACTCCTTGTACTTGTTTACGAATCTGGGTTTTCTAGAAAAAAAGTTGTATTTAAAATTCTGTAAACGGCTTAAGTCGGGGTCTTGACGAGAAGCATAAACCAAGGATTTTGTACTTCCTTCCGTTATTTATTTGCTTGTTATAGATGGTTTATTGTTTTATGGGTTGTATATCAAATGAACTTATTGAGACTGATCAGGGACGATCGTTATATGTTGTGATACGAGGATTCAGTTCTCTTGATTATGAAGTAATCTGCTTACGTTGTTACCCGATTGTCTTGCTGATTGTGTAGCTGAGCACATATGTACTAGTTGGTGTAATACTGACAAATGGACCACACCATCAAATATCTTCTTGCGGTTTCGCCCTCAAATGTAGTGGTGAATTGTTGAGCCCTGCCTCCAATTGTTTTTGACAGCACTTATTGTGCGAAATAAGTGATAGTATACGCTCGTGTTTACACATGCATTTCTCTGAGATGCAATTCATCTACAGGGCGACGTCATGCAATGGCAGGGATGCCCATCAACGTTACGATGAAACATACCAACGACGATGAGAACCATATCTCAGAAAATTAGCTTCCTCACACAGGTGCCTGCGAAAAGCCTGTGTAGTGCTACAACGATGAAAATTAAATATTACGACTATGTCAAACCTTATTTTCGTGATTTAAAGAAGTATTCATAATATTAAAAATGTAATTATAATTTCATTATTTTCATTTTTGTGCTCAGAATGTCAAAGTCATTCTAGTGCACGGAATAAATTATCATTGTTTGTACTACGAAACTATATATGATTGTTAAGGGTTAGGCATGTAATAATTTGATGTAAGACATTTTGTTGAGTCTCAATTTTGTTCTTGTACTGGTCGGTAGAGAAGGAAAGGTTCCTTAATCAATGTGAAGGTAGAAAGGCTGAAAAAGTAGAGAGAGAGAAGGTAAATACAATTTATTCAAAACAAATATCTCGAAGGTGTAACGCTTTGTGATTTCCTATAACTAAAAATTGCAAGGTCTAATCTGAGCCTGCCCTGAATAACAGTGAAGAACATTTATGTTATCATATATTTTCTTCGTTTGATCACGGTTGTGATTCGCATGTTTCTTTTTGTTACACGACGTGTTATGAATATTTTCATTTTATGCGCAAAAGTGCACACAGCTTTAATCGAACCTGCATCTTTCGGAAACGATAACTTTTAATAAGTACAATTACGCGAATACCGTCTAAATCGCAACCGTGATCGCAAAAGTGTTTCCTGGACCAAATAATTCTTATAAAATGTGTGTTCTCCAAAGCGAGCAGCATTGCACTGTCGCTGACTCGCAACAATCGAAAGAGTAAAATCAATGCTTAAATAAAATTGCCCCCTTTTAATAATTATTATTATCCCATTAAATAAATAAATAGCAATTTATGGCTATACAATCAACATCCAGAGGGGGCAATTCACCTGGTTTTTCTTTTTTAAACTTAATCTCACGGCCGATGCAGTGTTCGTCAGATAATTTGATCGTGCTGGCGTTATTTAAAAATATGTTCCTGAAAATCTTGTGGGTTGCACAAGATCTGAATACAGCTTCGAACATATATATGCATAAGCAACGACGAGTAAAGTAATTATAAGCAATAGAGTTTCGATACTTACAGGAACCCACCGATTTATTCCTACAGCAATGCGCGGAACACTATTTTTGGGCTTATTTACTTACTAAACACAGTTGAGCCCATATTCACAACAGATGGTTTTTTTTTTCACTGTTGGATGAGTTGTGAATATCTCAGCGAAACTCACGTGCACGGGTCGGTCACGCCTGTCAGCACCAACTCTCTGAATAAAGTTGATTATTAGGCAACATAACATCATAAAAATTAGGGAAAAACAGGTTCTCCGTCGTAGAACCTATGAAAATTGTTATTATTGCAACAATTCTCGAGTTCTTGTTTTTTATCTGTGGAGGGTGTTGTAGAATCACGGTTTTTATACCTCAAGATCCTCTAGTTTTTTTTAATGATTAGCAACCTGTAACGATGCCATTCAGTCGGCAACATGAACTAACATGGAACCTATGACTGTTCGTCATTAATGAACAGAAAAACATTTGTAAAATTTAAAGAGAATCACAATTAAATTTGAGCTTGGCAATAGCAACCCGCTGTCATCCATCATTGTCCGGATCTCATCATGTTTTACTACAAGCACATTTTAACAGCGGTTTACAGGATGTCCGTAACCCACGTCAACACAACAGCTCTATAGAGAACCAAGAATACCACAGTTCATTTGGTATAGCTATATTGGCAAGTCAGTGAATGTCTGTTCTTCCATCTTGAAATGTATCCTTAATCAACGACTGGTGTATTGATAATCCGTCAAATAAGTATCTGTATCGGGGCCGGTTTTACACTAGAAGTACCACGTGTGTCATTTTTGACCCACGAGTGTTTTCTGAGGGCCCTAACCCCGTGTGGCGTAATGCGACGGATTTTCGTCATGGACCCAGGTCTGCAGTGCTCCTAGGCAGGCCACGGACGACGCATTTCAGAAATAGCGACTGTCTTACCGCAAACCGCAAGTGTATTGTACAGTTCAGCATTTTATAGACATTTCACTTATTGTAGTAATTTTAGCACTTTCAAAGTAGTTCCTATATTAGGATGTATGGAAGATAGGGAGAAGAAAGTTGTAGTAGTCGTCTGTGGTTTGTACGCTGTGTACGTATACTTCTCGAAAGAGGAATCACACACAATCTGGAAAATGAAATGATCGTGTGGTATTTATGGCCCGGAGGCCCTATCCAGGGGAGTTCAGCCGCCAAGTTGCAATTCTTCGTTCATGTTACGCCACACTAGCTAACTTGCATGTCACTGACCATGGGCGAAGAATACTTCCACAACGAGCCCACTGCATGGCAGGCAGACGCATTAACACTCAGCTAAGCAGGCGGACACACAATAACACTAAAATAATAGCCATAACTCAGTGGGTAATAAGTGACAATACCGAACATACTAGAAACCGCATTTTATTGGCGGTCACCTATAGTGCTGGTTTATAGGACTCTTCCCTGCCTTATACAGTTCTTTAAAGAAGCCTACTTTTAGGTTATTTCTGAATTTAATGAAGGCATTTTAAGAGTGTCTTTCGACTCCAAGAAAATGGGTATTTTGATAACCAACTGTGTTTCTTTTTATTGAAATAAAATAACATCAGATGTCTTAATGAAACATGTATACAATTAGGCTTGCTTTCTCAACCTAAATACAGGATATTACAAAAGATGTTGATGTTAGTACTTAATATTTATACTCACACGTATAGAAATATGGAAGTCCCTACATTTCTTTCTCAATTTAAGCCTTTACTCACCACTTAAATCTCAAAATTTGTCAGGTAAAAGTTGTAAAACTTGTCTGGAAATCAGGGTAATGTCAAGGTGTTTCACTTGGGGAAAGTTGTGGCAACACTGACAACTTTTTCACCGCAATGAAAGTGGCACATGTGCTGAAACCAAAAGGAACAAGTTTAGTTGGCACTCTTCGGGGATCACACGAAGTGGTCTGTCCTGCGGCGCGAAGTAAAGACTACACATTGTTTGAAAACTCTTACAATTCAGGCTATAGTCTTCTCACAGCATACTAAGAGAACAAAAAATCGCTGTTGGAAGGAACAAGCATGCTGGATGTCTGATAAATGAGAATACTGAGAAGAAACTACCAAAAACTGTGAATTTTTGTAACGGAGGTGAAGGCAGAGTCGATACATTTGACCAAATGGCTTGAGACTGTAGCGTCCGAGCTGGCTCCCAACTATGGCCTGTGCATGTCTTTTTACAATATTCTTGACCTAACCATGATCAAGACTCACACAATTTTTAAGTTACTTACCTCTAAAGAGTTTTCACATCGAGACTGAAGGGTAGCTGATGAGATTGCTGCCCCTACAAACTTCAGGGAGGAGTCAATCTCCCCTTGCAGGCACTCGATACCGGCTCTGGCTGATATGGAAATAGACGGCGTTGACAGATTCAGGTTTCCTGGAAACAACAGACGGAAATAAAACATGAAACGTATGCTTCAAGTGCAATGAGTATGTGTGCAAAAGCTGCCAAGCAATAATTCTTGTGAAGTGTGTGAACTGTGTGCCCATCCAAGCTTAGGCCACGCTGTCAATTTTTGTTATCAAATATTTCTAAATATTTATAATTATAGGCTGAAGCTTTTTGTTCCTATGTTTTAGTTCATTCATTATCAGCCGCTTCGTTTTAGAATCTTTCGCATGCACTTGGTATAACAAATTTACTGTGATCGGTCACTGTTTATTTACATCCACGACGGGTTTCAAAGATTTAAACCTCCATCATCAGATGGATTTACATTTATTAGTTTGAGATGTGTGTGTGAGTGTGTTGTGCTAAGATTTTTTGGAGGAACTTATGGCACTGTCTGGAGCAGAAACAAAACACTATTTCAGATCACCGTTTTGGGTTTTTGACAAAAAACTAAACGTATACGTAACGGTAAAAATAAAATAAGTAAAATAGAGTTCCTCCTGTGGTCACAGGTTCCTTTCACTGTCGTAACGCATAACACGTGCACTGTCATATTTTGTGAACAAATATGGCATCGGACACTATCAGGTGCATATAGCAGAAGAGAAACACTATCACAGAATACAAGGAATGTACTCGTACATCATAACAACATTGTTACGGAATACGTTTTGAACAATTTTGAAGATCTTTGTTTTGAGGTGTTAAATATGTGCGCTGGAATAGATTTGTCAGGTGGTGTACAAATCCGATTTCATCACGGTTATGTAGATTAAACTTCATAAGCGTTTACGTAATCAGATGACATGTTGCAAATTTTAAGTATACTAATTATACTTCCTACAGTGGGAGAATTACAAATAAATATAAATTTCGGGCAGGGTTCACAGATATCAACGAAAGATTGGAGGCAGAGGGATAGGAAGAGAAAGAGAGAAAGGAAGAGAGAGGGTGGAGAGAGTGATTGTATGAAAGCAAACTTTCCAAAGCGGAGGTTCTAAAGATTATGTCTACTGCATGTAACAACAACTGCCTAAAGGCTGGGTAATACATTGGTTAATGGTTTAAAACATGCAAATAGATATAATTTGTGCCCTTAGTTGACGTACATATAGTTTCAAGGGGTACAAGCTCATGGTGCGATGGTACATTTGTAAATGAAACACTTGTACATTTAGGGTATTTATGGTAACATAAGTAAATATTTATGGTAAGTATTAAAGTGTGTGTGTGTGTGTGTGTGTGTGTGTGTGTGTGTGTGTGTGTGTGCATTGCAGATTTAGTAATGTAGACAACTGCTGAAAACAGAGATGATACTATTGTAAAGATGGTCATTTTTGTCATTTAAATGGACTCAACTCATTCGGTTTGGTGTCTGTATATGTGGAGTGTTTCAAGGATGTCTATTATTTTTTAGCCTTTGGGTTTGATGTGTTGTTAAATCTGTGTTTTGTTTCATGCAGGTGGGTGGCTATTGCTGATGTATGACTTTTTTTATAGTGTTGGCATGTGTTCTTTAAATCGAATCAAAAATTATCTTCGCACTTATCTTATTTGTCTGTAAAAATAAAAATACTCATAATACTCACATAAGCAATATATTTAATTGTGTTTCAATCTTTTTACCTACTTGCTTTAACGATAATTGATGAAATAGTGTGGAATTTCTTCTGTAAAATTTAAAATAAAAGAACATCTTCTATGAAAATTTGTGTTTGACAGTGTACTACTCATTGTAGAGAATAAATTATCCTCTGGTTACATTTTAGAGTCTTCTTAAACGTATTGTCAACATGATGACACTCAGAGCACCGCCAAACTACGAATTAACTTTGGTTTCCTGCTGTGGGTAAAAAACGACCCCCATGGTACTACTAGGGGTACGGCGAAGTCCTGTTCTTCCACTGTTAATCCATACGTTTCCATGCACTCCACCGGAAGACAGATATGGGGTAGCTATCGCTGTGCCACATGGGAAATGATAGGTAAGAATATTTGGGCAGTGAAATGGAAGGAAGCAAGGAAGCATGGAATTTTTAAGATTCAGTATCCACGCGTTCGTGTTAGACCTCACACACTTTTCTGGTTGTTACCCAACAAAACGTTTCTAACAAACTGCACATTGATTGAGCTGATTGAGTTTCGTGCAAGCATTTGATACTGCCCACAACGATACCTTCTCTAGCATACTTACAACTTTCGTCCTAAAGAATTTTGTTTTGGTATTTCAGCTCTCTAGCTTTCCCTTAGTTTTTACCATCTACATCTCTTACTAGTGCTATAGAAACTTTCACCAAAGTCTTGCTCGTCCTATCATCCTACCCCTTCTTCAAGTCTGAGTTTTCCACTTATACGTCTATGATTTTGCAGTAGATATTACTTAACTGTCACTTAATGTTCTATGTCCTTCTACAACAGTGCAACCCAAACACTTCGAATCTCTTCTGTACCACCTATTTTACAACAGTCAGCGAAGCTGCATAATTTTCTGTACATTCTCAGAAATTTCGTCATCTAATTCAGATGAATATTACTAAACTTCGTTTCCGAGGAATATCCTCTTTGGTTCCGCTTATCTCCATCTTCTACTCTTATTTTTTCGTCCGTCATGCGTAATTTTGGTTTCGAAGTAGCAGATTTCCTTCAGTTCCTCTAATTCGTGGTCCCTACTTTATGTTAATCCTTCCGTAAAACACTCTCATTCGCCCTTCACTCATTTCTTCTCGGATTTCCTGTACTTTCTGCTTATTTCATTCCTAAAGATAACATTGCTAAATTCAAGTCTTTCCGTAGACAGTTTCATACGGTCTTCTTAGGTTAATCAGTTGAAGTATATCTTGAATTAGCACTAACGAAATCAGGCACACTCGCGGTATAATAACAATGACATCACTCCTGTACGATGCCACTGATAACGCACAGAAACATCAAAATGAATCAAAAAGTCAATATTGCCCTTGTAGAAAAACATCCGTCCACCGAGTGTCCAACACACAACAACAATAACACTTACAGAAATAACAAGATAAATCAGAATGTCAACATGGCCCTTGTATTAGAAGAACACCTGCCCACGGAGTGTTTCACCACACAATAACCATAACACACGACACTGTACCTGCCAACTTTCCTCGTGTATTACTACTGTTCATCCAAGAAACTCAATGTATAGACTGTACACTTCACTGTACTGTATGTTTCGTCACTCGACCGGCCAAAATAGTACTGTCGACCACTAAACCACTCTCTTTGTGCTTGTCTTGTAGTCTGTCACTGGCTGTGTCATTATTAGAACTCCTGGCGTCTCATCCAGGAAAATACACCAACAGCCTCAATCTTTGTGACCACACAACGGCCTTGTCCTGTGCTGACCGTCACTGAGGAAACATAGACAGTTCCTTGGCACACAGATACCAGATTGCACAAGGCTTACCGCTCATGACTCTCCATCAACTGACAGCATTCCAACTGCTTCGCAGCCAACTACGAGACTGTATGGACACCCTTGCTTAGGACACGCACACACCCAGGGAGAGCCCCTGCTGTTCAGAACTCGGGGCGGCCAACGCTGCTGCCACTGGAGCACTGCTCGCCACATTCCGTCACTGGCAGTACGAGGCCGAGCTGCACTGTCCGCCTAGCCTACTGGTCGGTACAACACTCCAGTTTTCTGGTGAGTCCAGCAGCCCCTGCTGCCGTCTAGCACTGCAGCATCCATGCCTGGAGCAGCGCCAGTGCCTTATCGAAACACTAGAGCGAGAGTAGCGCTAAGGTGGCCAGATACGCAGAAAACTAGTCATACTTATATTTACCGAATCACGACACATTTTTTTTCACTCTTCGTTCCGACAGAAATTAGACTCACCTGTAAACACCATATTATACATCAGACGAAGGATTTCGTCCAGCTTTTGTGTCATCCATCCTACAAACCGAACCCGCTGATGTGGATAGTTCTTGGTAAGATGTAATATTTGAATAATGTAATGATGCCAAATACGTGTGGCCTGAATTCTCGTGACCTCAGTTTCCTATAAGATGCAGTGATTACTGTGGTGCGGACTCTCACTGAACAGTGCCTCAACGACGATTGGTGTTGCTTCATCCATCGCCGATTTCGGTCGTTCAGCTTTTGGTTTGTCTGCGACAAGCCCAGTACCACAGTATTTAAGATCATATTATTTATAAATGTGTTGATTTTTGTCTTCTATAAATGAGAGGATAAAATTACATGATTCAAGGTTAATCAACTTCATGATTATTGTAGAAGAAATAAGTTTAGTGGATATAGAAAAATAAGTAAAGCTTATCTAATTAGTGACGGACGATGTGTCTGGGTGGTTCAAACTGTCTGAGATAACACTGGCTCTCGTATCAGGATGATCTTAATACTTTCGGCTCGCGTTAACGCCATAACCTTCAAATGACAAAAGGAAAAAATATGTCGAGAATGCATAAAGCTATGCTCAAGTGAAAGGTATGATTGCTATTTTGGTGTAATTCTTTTGCCTTGTGATTCATCGTATGGCATTTTTCCTTTTCTTTTAGTGTTGTACCCTGAGGTTGGTTTGCAGCAGAGCGCCATTCCTCTCTTTTTTCTGCCTTCCTCTTCACTTTCACGTATGTGTTACATCCAACGTGTGGCTGAGCGGTTCTAGGCGCTACAGTCTGGAACCCGCGACCACTACGGTCGCAGGTTCCAATCCTGCCTATGGCATGCATGTGTGCGATGTCTTAAGGTTAGTTAGGCTTAAGTAGTTCTAAGTTCTAGGGGACTGATGACCTCAGATGGTGAGTCCCATAGTGCTCAGAGCCGTTTCGAACATCCAGCGTCATTCATGATCTGTTGCATGTATGATATCCTTGGTTGCTCCCACAGATTCCTTCCCCAGTGATGTTATTGTGTCGTTGGATGTGCCCTACAAGTCTGTCTCATTTTCTTTGGATGTGCCTCCACAGAGATCTGGTTTCCTGTACTCTTCTAAGCACCTCGTCATTTGTTACTTTGTCTCTCCAGCTGATGTTCATCTTCCTTCTAGAGCACCGTATCTCGAGGGCTTCTAGCCGTCTTCTCACTTCTCTTCCAATTGTCCAAGTTTCACATCCGTATAGGGCCACTCTCCAAACGAAACCTTTCATGGTACGTTTCCTTATTTTCATACTGATGTTGTTGCTGAAGAAGAATTTCCTTCTCCAATTAGATACAATTTTGGTATTTTGTATTCTGCTCGCAATATCTTTCCGGCTTCTACCATCCCTTGCGCTTTTGCTTGCCAGGTAAGTAAATACCTCTGTCACTTCCAGCTCCTCTCTTCCAACTCTTATTCTCAGAGGCTCATATTCTGCTCCTGTACTTTAGTCTTTTTCTTGTTTATTCTCATTCCATACTGACTGCATAGAATGTTTTCTCTTGTTCTGAGGATTTCCTCTAGATCTTCTTTTGCCTCTGTAACTATAGTAAAATCATCTGCATAACGTAGCATGTCAATCTTTTGCCCATGAAGTTTGATCCCCACCTCAGTAGTTTCTCGAACTTGGTCTATAGCTTCCTGGATGTAAGCATTGAATATAAGTGGAGAGAGACCATATCCTGGTGTTATCCCTTTTCTAATATTCGCTTCTTGTTGCTGGTGACAGTTCCTAATCACTGCCACTACACTCTTATAGAAGCTGAGTATCACACAGATGTCTTTGTGCTTTATTCCACTTTTCCTCAGCAATCCGAACATCTCTTGCCAGATAGCGTTATCAAATGCCCTTTCCATGTCTGCAAAGCCAACATAAGTTGGTTTATTTTTCTGTAATATCTTTCTGATAATTAGTCTCAGTGTTAGAGTCGCCTCTCTTGTTCCCAATCCCCTTCTGAAACCAAACTAATCTTCACTCAGCATATCCTCCACCTTCTCTTCTGTTCTCTTCAGAACTATTTTAATGAAAATTTTTTATGCATGTGATATTAGTCTTAGAGTTCGGAACTGTTCACATTTGGTAGCTACTACCTCCTTTGGTATAGGAACAACGATACATTTCTGGAAGTCAGTCGGTATCTCTCCTGTTTTATAGATGGACCTAATAGGTTTAAGTAGAATCATTTCCATCGTGCCACCAGCATTTCTTATTAGTTCTGCAGGGATGTCATCAATACCCGTTGCTTTCTTGTCCCGTAGTTCTTACACAGCTCTGTCAAATTCTTCTTGCAGAATGTCATCTCCCTTGTCATCTTCGTCTACTTGCCCTTCTCTTCCTATTACTTCATCCGTAAGAGTTATTCCGGCATTCAACTCGTCTATGTATTCTTTCCATCTCTTCACCATGTCTTTACCAAACAGCATTTTCCCTTCCTTATTTTCTATTGTGCCTGAGATGACACCTTTAATATCTGAAAATTACGAATTACGGCTTTTAATATGTCCACCATGTTGTTACCGCGGCCTCGTAGATTTTCTCAGTCTCCCATCTCATGCTCCTTGAACTTCAGTTTCTGTTTGTCGACCAGTTGTTGTCTTCTATGGATGATTCCACACCTGCGGCCATTCGGTGACTAGCTCTAGCGTTACTGATTTCGCCGCCCGCGCTGCGCAGTGCTTTGTAGCACCAGTGCCTGCCGCGCGTCTGTCCGCAGATGTGCTGTGAGCGCTGTGGCAATGAGCGGAGCGGAGCGGCACGGCGCGTACGTCACGACGAGCCAGCGGCGGCTGCCGCGTCCGCACTGCGACACGCCTGCTCATCCATTCTGCATGCGACGCGTCCGGACCCGAGCGACGAGGGTGGAGCGAGCCAGCCGCGGCCGGGCGCTGCACGGTGGCTGCGTAGCGCGCCAGCTGACCGACTCACTGCCGCCATAGGCGACGCCACGGAGCAGGTCTACTTCAGTTGCAAATAATAAGTCTAATCTTGCCAGACATGCACACAAACAAAAAAAGAGGAGCAGTCTGGTTTACTGGTATGTACATAGTTTGGAGTGGGTACCTGTTGTTGCTGCGAAGCCGCCGTCTGAGAATTAATTGAAAACTTGCATGCGTAAAACTAACCTGTTATGTATATGTAAAACAAGGCGTCTGTGTATATGTGGGTACGTCTGGGATCTCTTCCCAAACCCCTTCATCGATGTTGTAAGTAGGGTGTTTAAGTTTTTATGTTGCTAACGCCACATAGCACTCTGTATGAAATTCATTGACTGTGCTGTGTGCAGTCTGTGGCTGGTTTGCATTGTTGGAATATTTATTATTGTAGTGTAGGGCAGTTGCATGTCACCAGCACGTGGCGTTGCGCAGTTGGAGGTGATGTAGGGATGTAGGGAGAGAGATAGCGGAGTTTTGAGAGTGGATGATCTGGACGTGTGTCCATCAGAAAGAGTAAATTTGAAAGACTGGATGTCATATATATATATATATATATATATATATATATATATATATATATATATATATATATATATATTACGACTTTTGAACACTTTTAAGGTTAATACATTGTTTGTTCTCTATCAAAATCTTTCATATGCTAAGTATGCCTATCAGTATTTAGTGCCTTCAGTAGTTAGAATCTTTTATTTAGCTGGCAGTATTTGCACTCGCTGTACTGCAGTATTTCGAGTAACGAAGATTTTTGTGAGGTAAGTGATTCATGACAGGTACAGGTTATTGTTAGTCAGGCCGTTCTTTTTTAGGAATTATTGAAAGTCAGACTGCGTTGCGCTAAAAATATTGTATGTCACTTTAGTAATGATCTGAATAAGTAAAAAGGGAAATGTCTGAGTACGTTCAGTTTTACTCTGCTGCTTGAAAATCAAATAACATAGAGGTTTGCCGGCCTCGGTGGCCAAGCAGTTCTAGGACCTACAGTCTGGAGCCGCGCTACCGCTATGGTCTCACGTTCGAACCCTGCCTCGGGCATGGATGTGTGTAATGTCCTTAGGTTAGTGAGGTTTAAATAGTTCTAAGTTCTAGGAGACTGATGACCTTAGAAATTAAGTCCCATAGTGCTCAGAGCCATTTGAACAATTTCAACGTAGAGGTTTATCAGCACAGTCATTTAAAATTTTTCTAAGAGGTTGTTTAAATGTCAACAAAATATAGCATGGAAACAGCAGGCTTCACGAGTATCAGCACTATTACGTTGAAAGGAGTCTACTGGGTACTCTTGCATTTCGTACCCAAATATAATAATGATATTAATGTAAACTGAAATGAAACTATTATAACCGATGTATGTCTCTGATAGGCTTCATAATGCAGATCGCTGACTGTGCACGACCTCAGAGCCAAAGATACTGCTTCTGGTTTGAGATTGTAGCCTCGGAGTGAGAGAACGCATGGTGCACAGCAATTGTTAGCTGTCTGTGAGCGAAAGGGATGGAGTAGGCAGTTTTCTTGTGCTGTGCTCTGTGAAGGCACCAAACATTAGATTAGTGTAGGAGTTACAAGAACATGTAAGTAAAAGTATCATAGCAATCAAGGTAAAGATTTTACATATTTGAGATTCTCGTTTCACTAGTGCTTTAGTGTAGATGAGTTGGCTGATGATTTATAACTGTTGAGTTACCCCAGAATGTATGTAAACTGATTTGGTGAAAATGATAGTTAGATATTTCCGTTTTTGTATTGTTTCTAAGATTTGTATGCATTGGTAAGTGTAATTTGATGATTTGTGTTTATGCTTGTTTACTAAGGTTAGATAATACTTGATGTATTAATCTCATTATTTGTGAATCAGTTAATAAGAAAGATGTAGTTTTTCTAAGTAATGTAACTGCAGTTGTTGAATGTTCTGGAAAGCCAAACATAACTTGGAATAGAATTTTACTAAAAAGTCAGTATTAGTAATTCACCATTTCAGTACCGCCCATCTCTGGGCCATATGTTTTTCAAAGACGTTGGATTTTTCTCAAACATTTTCATTCATCAGCCAAAAGAATTTCATGTACATTCCACAGTATCACGGTCAACATTACACACCGCTGAGCCTGTAGCTGGCATATTTTTAATGTTTTTTATGAGATACCAGAATATATTGCGTTCCACCATTGCTGCTTTAGAGGTAACACAATTTATTTTATTAGTTACTGGCAAGCGGACCCAAGTTATTATTTAACAGGGCCAAAGGGTTCAGCACGTAATAGGCTGAATGTATTTTACAGTGACTCCATTTCCTTATTGGTAATGGGAGTTGCATTGAACAATCACTTCATATAACGTTTAGCTAACAGTAACACAAGGCAAGCTCACCACGTGCAGTTACAACATGCTGCACGATAACTCCAGTTATGTATCCATTCCACATTCACACACTCACTCCGTAAATTATTTAAAGAAAGATAAAGATTCGCACATGCACTCACTTAAGTATCTCTAATGATAAAATTTATTTAAAACAGAATGTTAAAGCATGAATAATCTCTTGGATATAGTAGGAATCAAGATAAGGACAAAAACGTGTTTTTCTAGCTCTTTATGAGTAGACAGCCCTGTAAGAGTGATATATTGTATGGGAACAGTCTCACTATGCCAAATCAACCACTTGTGAATGGCAGTCTATATGTAGGGGCAAGAAAAGAGCTTCTGGACCACTAAATGTGGGATGTCTGTGGCCCTGAATGAATGAAATGTTGCAGTGGAGTAGCAACAACCTGCCTTTCTTTTCATTTCTTTTCTTTAATGTTATCAATCATCTGACTGTTATGATGCTGCCTCCGCCACACACCATCAGGTGGCTTGCGTTGTATGGATGTAGATGTAGATGTATATGTCACGTAGTCCTCTCCTGTGCCAACCTCTTCGTCTGAGAATAGCACTTGCAACCTATGTCCTCATTTACTTACAGGACGTATTCCGATGTCTGTCTTCCTCCACTGTTTTTGTCCTCTACAACTACCTCGAGCACCATGGGAGTCATTCCCTGGTGTCTTTATCCTTGTCAGTGTTTTCACATACTCCTTTCCTCTCCACTTCCACCTAATTTTTAGCATGATGTTCCAAACGCAGATCCTCACAAATTTCTACCTCAAATTAACAATATGTTTGAAACTAGTAGACTTATCATGGCGAGGAATGTCCTTTTTTCCAGTGCTAGTTTGCTCTTGAGGTCCTCCTTGCTCGTTCCATCGTGGATTATGTTACTGCCTAGGTAGGAGAATTCCTTAACTTCATTTACTTCGTGAGCACCAATTGTGATATAAGTTTGTCGAGGTTGCTATTTCTGCCCCTTTTCATTGCTTTTGTCTTTCTCTGATTTATTCTCAATCCATACTTTGTATCATTAGACTGTTCATTACTGCCAGGTGAGTCGGTAATTCTTCTTCACTTTGACTCAGACCAATGTTGTCAGCGAATTGTGTCATTGATATCCTTTAACTTTGAATTTTATTTCCACTCCTAAACACTACTTTTACTTCCATGACTGCTTCCTCTATGTACAGACAGAAATGTGGGGACATCCCGGTCTTACACACTCTTCAATACGAGCACTTCATTCTTCGTCTCCACTTTTATTATTCAATTTTGGCTACTGTACATATTCTCTATTACCCATCTCTGCCCATAGTTTACTCGTACGTTTCTCAGAATTTCGAACATCTTACACCATTTTACAATGTCAAACGCATTCTCCAGGTCGGTTGATCCTATGAACGTGTTTTGAGTTTTCTTTAGTCTTATTTCCATTGTCAGTTGCAACATGAGAATTGCCTCTCTGTTGCCTTTACCTTCCCTAAACTGATCGTCACGTAACCTAGCCTCAATTTTTTTTCCGTTCATTTGTATATTAGTCTTGTAAGGAAATTAGATGCTACAGCTGTTAAGCTCGTTGTGTGATAATTCTCGCACTTGGCAGTTCTTGCCATCTTCGGAATTCTGTGGATTATGTTTATCCGAAAGTCAGATGGTCTGTGGCCGAACTCATACATTTTACACACCATCGTGAATAGTCGTATAGCCACATCCCCCAACGATTTTAGAAATTCAGAGCGTATTTTATGTATCTCTTCTGCCTTATTTGATCTAAAGTCCTCCAAACCTCTTTTAAAATCTAATTCTAATACCAAGTTCCCTATCCCTTCTAAATCGACTCCTGTTTCTTCTTCCATCACATCAACAAATATCCCCCTCATAAAGACTTTCAATGTATTCTTTCCACACATCCGCTCTCTCATCTGCATTTAGCAGTGGAATTCCCATTGCGCTCCTAATGTTATCACCCTTGCTTGTAATGTCAATGAAGATTGTTTTAATTTTCTTGTATGCTGGGTCAGTCCTACTGACAATAATTTCTTTTTAGATTTCTTCACATTTTTCATTCAGCCATTTCGTCTTACTTCCCTGCATTTCCTATTGATTTCATTCCTCAGCGACTTGTTTTTCTGTATGCCTGAGTCTCCCAGAACATTTTTGTACTTTGTCCTTTCATCTTCGTTTACTCACGGCTTCTTCGCAGTTTCTTTCTTTGTATATAGGTTTCCCTTCCCAGCTTCTGTTTTCGCAGTTTTCAGGTACATGTATTAATCTTCAATTGTACTATCAACTGAGCTATTTCTTACTGCTGTATCTATTCATCACTACCATGTTGTGATCTGAGTATATGTCTGCTCCTGGGTATGACTTACAAACCAGTATCAGATTTTGGAATTTCTGTCTGACCATGATATAATGTAACTGAAATCTTCTTCTATAGGCCAGCTTTTCCAAAGTTTACCGCCCCCTTTTGTGATTCCTGAATAGAGTAACACGCAACTTTTTGTACCGTTCCATGTTTTTCTCATTAAATTCCTGGTACAAGAGAATAAATAGGTAGAGGTTTCTTTTACTCTGCAGAAATAAATCAGTTGGTAACAGGCATGAGGGAATGGCCCTAACGACGTTTGTTAATATATTTCATTTTGAATGAGAAACTATGTGCAGTAGCAGAAAGCTTTAGTCAGAGGTTGTAACGTTGCATGAGTAGAGTGGTTCTGTGGTAGGGTAATAGGAACACCAGAATGCCAACAAGTTTGGCAAAGACAAAGTGTGCAAGTCAGGTGAGAGACGTTGTGAAGTCACGAGTATTGGTTCTGTCAGGTTGAGAACCACCCCCTAAACCACTGCTTTTGCACATGCAACGGTTAGGCGATGTGGTCCGCTGGACTGGTTCCTTGGTAGCGGTGCTGTGCATACATTGTAGAGATATCTTTCAGTTTTATAGTAATATTATGAAACGTATTATGATGTCTAAAATCTGTTTGTTACTAAGGTCCAGATATTTAAATCAAGTCTGAGATCACCATGAAGCACCCATAGGGTAGTTAATAGTCATAATTTTATTAAATTTCAGTAAGTACTTTGCACTTGTGCCTTCGTCAGGCACACACCATGGGCCTTAAGCTCATGGTCGTATTATTGATCTGAGTGTAACAGAAGTTAACACATTTAAAGTATTTTAATGATGTATTTCTTTCACAGTAATATTTTGGGGAATTTTTTAAAAATTCCTGAAATTTTTTCTTTGTGTACTTGGTTTCCCACCACAACGTCGCTTGTAGCTACTCTCACATTATTAAAGTGCAGTTTCGTTCCAAACATATATAGTAGCTACACTGCAGTTTCGCATAGTTCATTTCCGAAATATAAATTTTTACGAGAAATGAGAACTCTGAATCATGAAATGTGTGCGTATTCACTTTGGTGCGAAACTATGTCAACAGTTTCATGAAACATGGGCCACATCAATAGATACAAGATACGAGTAAACAATTATACAGTAGTTCCTGACTGTAAGATAGGGAGCAAATAATCTTGTGTGCCAGAATTTTTGCATTTCTGTTTGCTGCCCCAACCTGGCCACATGTGAACTAGTATCTAGGTGATAATTAGGAAATGTTTCTTGTGCCCTTCATAACTATTTGATTTGCTTGTAATGAAGTCTGTTACATAAAATAGAGGGTTTAATTCGTGTAGAATTAAGTGCTTATTGATGGGATAGACTCTTCCAAAATTTTCCAGCCATTTGATAGTAAATGTTCCTGGGCCCCAGCTGAGTAACATGATTTTGTTTTGAACGCAGGATTAAACCAATTTTGGTAGTCTTAGTCAAGTGGAACCCTTGCTACCCTTCGCTGGGATTTTAATGAAATTTAAATACTTAGGCAGATACCTTTCTGCCCTGACCGAATTCACTTGTAGTGTCTTTTGTTGTACTTGTTCTGTCACTGATAGCAATTAAATGTAATATCAATAGAAGGTATGGATTTAAGTATAATTGTGTGCCTGCATGAAGCTAGGTCTGCACTCTCCTCTTGCTTCCCATAATTACATGGTGAAAGCAAATCCTGTTAACTAGCGACACCATTTGGCGTGATGTATAACATGAGGGCTTTGCTGTAGCATAAGAATGGGCAGTAGCTATTCCATTAGAGACACAGATAATTTTTCAAATGCTGTAGGTACTCAGTATCAATTAATCTAGATCCTCTACTCATTGTTTCCTCTGTTTATCATTAACAACTTAAAGGACAGGTGAAACCTAAAGTATCCAAACCACCCCAGAAAATGGAAAGTAGGACTGATAAAATATAACTAAAACATTACAGGCGAACATCCACATATTAGTCCCTACCCCAACTGCAAGCTGCCTCAACAAATAAACAATAATTAAAATCTCTATGCTCCATATTAAGTCATGCATAGGTGCCTTCTGTAGTGATTATAAAGACTGTGTTATCTGTTGCCTTCAACTCTTCATGTGTAACTTAAACCCACCAGCTAAAAATTATTAATACTTCAGCTGTAATTCGTAGGAACATGTAATTTTTCGTGGAACACACAAGTTTTGAAAACCAATACAACTGAGGGCAACTTGCAGGAGCAGTTGAACATGATAAGCGACTGTAAACATCCTACCCAGTCGAATTTTTATCAGTACCATCGAAAGGCTGCTCACATTGCAAGAGTATTCACTGTTACGAGATGATATTTATTACAGAACTCAATTTGTCTCTCTCCACTCTCAGCCCATGTCCCAAGCCAACCCCATATTCTCTTGTAACCTTTTCTTCCACTCCTTCCCACACAACTGCATTCAGTATGCCATGGCTATTAGATTTTCATTTTTCTTTATGTACTACACACATTGTTCAATATCCTCAAATATTTTATCCACTTTTCAATTTCACCTTGTGACATCTGCAAGTACACATGAACTATTGTTGTTGGTGATAGTTTGCTGACAAATCAGATAAGAACAATCTTGCCACTGAACAGTTCACAATAACACATTCTATTCCCTATCTTTCTATTCATAACGATTCCTACCTTTGTTGTTCAATTTTCTGATGCTAAGGATGTTTCCCCATACTTATCTGCTCAGATACCTGTGTCTTCTTTCCATTTCACTTCACTGACTCCTACTATATCTGTATTGAGCCTCAGCATTTCCCTTTTCAGATTTTCTAACTCCTACCATGATCATGCTCCAGCCATTAGTTAGAGGGTTCATTATGTTTTACTTCAGTTTTGTGAGTTTTTAAATTATCCGTCTTTCATTTATGATCCATTAGTTTTCTGTTTGTCACTGAAATTCCTAATATTTCTTGTTGTCTGCAGTTGGTACTCAATAAAAAGCAGTTTTACTCCACTAAAGAAAAGATTAGGTCCTCTAGACCAATACCTATTTAAAAAAATTATAATTTGTAATCTCTTTGCAAATGCAGAGTTGCACATATAATCTCCAACTGTGCTTCTATCACTTGGTATCTCAAATCAATTGGGGAGTTAAGGAAATAATATCTCATCATTAGTTCTAGTTTTTTGTTTCTCAAAGACATTATTAGAAAATGGAAATTTTTTTTCAGTGCTTCATCTTCAGCAGTTTCTTGTTTGCTAAGATGTCAGTAAGAAATGAAAATGTTTTATCAACATTTCTTCTTTATTATTAGTTCAAGATGTTTGTTTCACAAAAATGTCATTAGAAAATTTAAATAATTTTTTCAATGGTTACATACATTACTTCTGCAAACAACATCATCATTTTCAATTATATGATAATGTACTTGTTTCCAAAGATTTTTTCCTTCAGTGTTTTGATGTCTTGTAAAATATGTAATTAGATAAGCTTTACTTATTTTTCTATATCCACTAAACTTATTTCTTCTACAATAATCAGATGTTGATTAACCTTGAATCATGTAATTTTTTCCTCTCATTTATAGAAGACAAAAATCAACACATTTATAAATAATATGATCTTAAATTTTGAAGACTTCCCATATATCTCATTTAACAGATTATTATGTACCAAGTACAAGTGATTTTCCTTTCTAATTTTAATATAGTATTTATTTATTTTAAATTCTTACATTTCGTTGATGATGAATCATTTGCTTCTTCATCCTTTTCCATTGACAATAATATTTTCGAATGTTCTCCACTTGGAACTCATTGTAAATCATCTTTATAATAATATTTAGAACTTTGTTTTCACGTACACAAGAAATTCCATATTTGTTGAAACATTTTACATCATATTTATTTATAAGTTTTCTACAGACCGTTCCACATTCAGTTTTTGTATATTCCAGTGAAGTAAATTTATCAATTGATTTCTCAGTATCATAATATTTCCAACACTTGGATTGTATTTTTTTTAGCCTCTTGCATTTATATAGAAAAAATCATTAAATTTCAGAAAATGTATGATATTATGAAACTAATCCCAAGCACAAATATAATCATCACCATAAGCATTACCAACATAAAATAAAATTTTCATAAAATTGATTTGTGGTAAACTATTCATTATATCATTTAATAACACCTCAAAACATAGGTAACTTAATTTGTTCTCTTAACCATTCATAAATACACTTTTTATGAAAATTATAATTACAACTTATGTTTACAAATTGATGATATTCATTACTTAAATATTTAGGACTTTCATAATCTTGGGATACTTCTGCCAGTATTTCGGAAGGTTTAATTATTTTTTGTATAAATGGTTCAGATAGTGCTTAAAATTTTAAACCTATTTCCAAATTAACTCTAAGTTTAAATTCTATCATGAAAGCTTGTGATACTTTTTCACCTGCTATAACTTCACAGTTTAATTTACCTTGACAATCTGTAATAAAATGTTTAATAATATGTGGTCAGCTGATATGAGCTCCCAATTTAATTTATTCTGAAACTCTTGGATAAAATCTTCAGTGAATTTCTGAAAAGGTTACATACTATTCCAATCTAATTTATCTTCAGATTCTCTCATAAAGTCTCATGTCAGCTTTTGATTACCTGAAATTTTTCCTCATTGTAATTGGTCTTTAACTGTTCTAATACAATCTTCAGATGATACTTGTAGGTTTGCTATATCATTCCAATTTATGATACCTTGAAATTCACTCAGGAAATGTTAAGATAAATTTTGATTTAAAGAGACAGAATCGTATTTCAGTTTGTCCTGAAATTGTCTTATAAGATCGTCAGAGTCTTTTTCAACACACATATATGATCCCATTTCAATTTAGCTTCAAATTCTCTCATAAGATCCTAAGACAATTTTTGATGTCCTGATGTATTATTCGAATCTAATCTTGAAATTCTCTTATAAAATCTTCAGATATTATACGAGTTGTTAACATATATCCCAACTTTAATTTATCAAAAAGTGCCCTCATGTATGATAAGAATATGTAATAAAATTAATTCTTTCTATACAAACTTACTAAATGGGTTTTCCTTTTCAATATAATCAATCACTATATCTGTGTATGTTTCATTTGATAAATATGTCATAAAATGGTTCAAAATATAAATTTTTACATGTAAGATGAATCATCTGATTACACTGTTGTTCTCTAGGTTTTAGTTCACTTAGCTGATTGTACCTGCAGTAGCTCACAATTGGTTTGTCAATGGTTTTACTAATAATTTCAATAAGTTGTTGATTTCCTAGTTTCAAACAACCTTTAAGACCTAATTGATTTGCTGCAGCTTTCAAATCGCTTACTTTCAGACTATTTCGACTCACTGTTTATTAGAAACAATTTGTATTTGATTTGGAAAAAATTATAGTACAAAATATCTCATTGTCGTTTTAAAAAGGTTTTCCATTTGTTGAGTAAGGAGAGCATTAATTAGAAATGATATATTTAATTTCGTGTATGGAAAAATTCCACCCAGAAATTTTAAGTAAATGAAAAATGATTATATTGATTACTAAGCCAACAGGTCCATTCACATTCAGATGTCAGTTTTATTAATGAACCAAGATTGTATTCTTCAATTTTTATTCTAAAACATTAAAAATCCTACAAAATTTTTTTCTTGTAACTTGACTGATTACAGATCTTGTTAACAAGAAACTTACATATAATAATAAGCCAGTGTTTATAATTACTGATGAAAAGAATAATCCATGTTCAGCAAAAATACTGTTAATCATGTGAAAATCTAGATAATTTTACTGGAGGACTACCAACATTTGTAAGAAATTCAACAAAATTTATCAATGGAACATCCATATTCCTTAGTTACAACATCCAGAATGCCTTTTGCAGAAGAGATCAGGTTTATGAAGAAGTTTTACCATCAATAACAAATATTGGGAGTACAAAATTAAGAATAATTAAAAGGGGTGCACACAGCAAAAGTGACCTAATTAGAAAAATTAAATAGAAATTGAGAAGATCACAATCAAAATTTAAATTGAGTAGTTGACAGAGCCATAGAAACTTTACATAAAAATTGTAACTCAAACAGTTAATGAAAATTGAAGAACAACTTCTGTTCTTTTGACATTATTTGACAATTTCTGTGCATACACACATTATGACAGTAGAATTTTCGAAAAAAAATTGCAGGGAATCAAAGCTATTGTTAAGAAATGTTGAGAATTATTTACAATCCTAATTCAGTAAATTTTTTTCAATGAATCAACGAGCTTAAAGAATTATTTTTTGGCACAATTTTTTTTGTATTTTAAATGGCAACACTCAAGAGGAATTGATTAAATATATAATAAATATAGGTCCAGCAAATTAAGTTTATATTTTTTAATTACAGTCTAGTTATTGGACAATTAATTTGTTATTTTAGTCATTCATTATGGAATTTCATTCTTTAGGATCATACAGACTAAAAAAAAACTTACTGGAAATTTAATAAAAATACACGAATGTTATAATATTTATTATATTGTAATAATATATGATGATCAACTGGCTTTGATGTATGAATACATACCAAATGGAATCTAGCGAATAACAGGAAATAATTTACATAAAAAGTGACTGAATACTATGATCAGTAAAGCAATAGCGAGAATAACCATAATTTTTATTGAAAAAATGAGAAATAAGAGAAATTATTTTTAGTAAATGGCAGCTATTCCAATGACAGTTAAAGTAGTGTCAAGTACACATAGTTGCAGATTAAACTCTGGTTTAACCGAGACTATTGCAGTTGATGCTAGTTCAGAAATACTTTTGATGAAGTAACTGTTTCAGGAGTCTTCTGATGGTGTCAGTATATCTGTATTTATTTGGGAGACGAATTATCAATTAAATGTAATTTCTGGGTTTAAAGATATTTGGATTCCCTTATTTGAAAGGAAAAAATTATTAATTACAAATGAAATTCAGTGTGTTACTTTTCAAGATTTTCAAGGTGCTCAATAATTGCCCCCTTTGATGATGCATATATGCGCAGTCATAAAAGACATAAGTCTTTTCTACCTCAATATGAAAATAAGTTTGAAGTAATAAAATATTATGCTGATGTTTGAGAAGATTCTCCATTTCGCATATGTGAATTAAAAACTAATTATAAACTTTATTTCGTAGAGAAAACTTGATTAAATTGGCAGCTGAAAATTTAAATATCAGTAATGATGATGAATAATTAGAATAGTAAATCTGAAATGCTAGCTGATTATCTAAAATATGCAGCATCTGCAGAAATCGTTAAAAAAACATCTTACAATCGAAATTGAAAATGAAGTAGATATAGAACAAAAGAAAACCAATAACTTATTATAGTAATACTAGATGAAATACGCATATATATATATATATATATATATATATATATATATATATATATAGCTAAAATAAATAATTATAAAAGTGTCAGAAAAGGAAAATGAAGTGTATCATCACTTAGTAACTGCAAAACAATATATAAAGATCACTTATATAAAACTGGTAGATCAACATTTGACTTAATGAAATCTACATTATGTATATACTATACTGGTGAAAATGTACATAGTATATTCGCAACAGAGAATGTGCTACTTATCATTCTGTAGAAGAACTTTTTCATGAACTTGAAAGATTGTAGAAATGTCAAAGGTAAACATCTGCCCAACATAAATTTTAGTTATATAAAACATCACTTTGATATTTTTATTCATAGACAATGCAATTTATTCTTGAATAAAATAAAATTAAATCCTTATTAAGTTGGAGATAAAATATTCAGCAATGTATTACTCACACCTCAAGAACTCACATATAAAGTAAACAACAAGATAATTGATAAAAGTGTGTTATATGAACTGACTAGAAAGGAACTAACACAAATTACTTTGGATATCTCTGCATAACATCCTGATAAAAATAATATAGTTAGACAAACACTAGAAAATCTTATTGAATCAAAAGGATAAAAAATTAGTATAGAAAGAAACATGTGGAAGGAGTCAAAGACTATTATAAAGGAATGTAATCTTAATTCAGCTACAAATTTCCAGTACTATTGTAAACAACTTACTGCAGATTTTTAAAATATTCATAAAAAATTAAAAATTCCTTACCAAAAACATTGCATAAATAATGCCCATCCTCATCTGTTAATTAGTTCATGAATTTTGAGACTTTATCTTCATCTTCTTCTAGATAACACACAGATAGAAAAGATGAAAGTGCTAGGTTTTCTCATTTGTACTGTTTGATATATTTATGTACTAAAATTTTTATAAGGAAATAATTTCTTCATTTACACACCTGTTATGTAAATTAGTCAAACTTTTTTCAGTAAGACATACATCGAAATATTTTGTGTTCTATAGTTCATACTTATAAAAATTTCCATTTATTTGTTCATTATTTAAATATTTCAATTTACATATGACTGGATTAGAATGAATAACAAACTCAATTTCAAATTATCTGTTGACCAATTTCAAAACACCTTTAAGTTCACTAATTTCAAATCTATCTCAATATTTAAATTTATTTTTATCTGCAGCTGCCACAATAGCTGGTTTAAAATTCTTTTCATTATGTTCTGTTAGTATTATTTTTATAGTTTAACTCGTTTACAAATTTCGAACTAAGTCAACCAATTTAGATTCTTCTTAAACAGCAAACTTTTTCCACATCTTCTCTTTAAGTATTATATTAAATCTTTCAATAACAGATACGCTTAATTCAGTAAAAGTTCAATAACGATAATTTCTCACCAATTATATAAAGTCTTTATTATAAAATTCTTTATCAGTAGCTTTTTGTAAATTTTTTAAATTTATTTTTAATTTTTTTTAGAAGGATGTAATTAATTTTTACGAATTTAATTCTTAACATGAGTAGTCGATGCAAATTTTAAAAAAATCTATATTATTTAGCAAATCCTTCAATTATTTATGAAATTACTTTTAATCTTCGAGAATCCATTTCAACTAAATCAGCTTCCCATAAATCGTCTATACAGGGAGATAATACTTTTCTGCTTTTAAAATTTTTCTCTTTGGTTTATGTAATTCATTAATAATTTGTTCACTTGCGTTTCATTGTGTCAATAGCTTCGCCTATATAAATTTTTAACGAATTTTCGCTATTTAGTTTTGCATATTGTACAAAAATCTTCAATTCTCTGTCATCCATTTTTAGTTGTTACTTTGTAAGGATTATCTGTTTCAGTAAATTTGGATGCTTACACCTGTAGATATGGTTTTCCATTTGTATAGAATGATATTTAATCAGATTTAAATTGTTTCACACTTTACATCAACTGGAAGAATTTCTATTTCGTTCTTTAATCTAACAATTATAAATTAGGATTTGAGCACTATTCTGATTGCTGGATGGCAGGGCTGATAAGTTTGTCAAAACACTCATCAAAATATCAAAATCATTAATTGTTATATCTCTGATTATGTTTTCACCAATAAAAACTTTATTATGAATAAAGTAATGTTGAATGATATTGTGCATATTCTGTTTGGCCTTAGTTACAAAATTAATTTAAAAAAATGGTTTATCATATACTCTTCATTAAAATTACTTAAACTGTTGAAGTATGATGTTGGATATGAAGCAACTTATGAGCTACAAAAATGAAACAATTATTCTGAATAATCCAAAAGTTCTGTATCCTTTTACGAACTACAAACTTTAGAAGTTGCATGATTGAGTGGTAAGCAAAAATCGAACTATAGCTCTTCAGAATCTGATATGCCCTATTTCATCTTTGTTACGTTTTACATCATCCGTTAAGTTATTCAGTTGCTTGAATCTTCATTATTTGACCACACTAATCAAGAGAATATTTGGTGCATTTCTCTGTTTTAAAGGTGTTATACTACTCAGATAACTCCATATAAATTCATAACGACTTATCCTGTCTATGTGATTAACATAACTCAGAAAGAATATTGTAAGTTCACAGAAAATTACTATGAAATTTTGTGTGACTTTTAATGAAAAAATTCATACAGGTAGTTTAACATATGTACCAATGCATGGTAGGAATAACTTAATTTGCAATGCTTTGAACAGAATACTTACTGCAAATTTGTACCTTCATAAATGAATAAAAAATTAGAACAAGTTATAAAAATATTAACTTCGTATTTGTAATTCATTATGAAGTATTTTCTGAAAGACATGGAAATAAAAACTGAAGAAAGTTAGTATGTCAATTAGGTCATGTTAGCATTTTGAATTTTCAAAATTGGTTAATATCTGCATGAGAAAGACTCTTGAACCCCCCCCCCTCCACACCCAACTATAGAAAACAACATAAGCAACAGGCTGAAGCCTGCTTTAGCTGGTGCTAGGTCATACTTGTGTAAGCCTTCTCAGGCAGCTGACAGCTCTGACATTTTACAGCTTGTACTTATCCAGCAGCATGTGGCCTATAGATGAGATAATACTGGCCTAGCGCAACATTTCCAGCAGTTCTGGAGTCAAAGATATCGCCACGCTCTGAGTAACTCAACTTTGTCTAGCATTCAAGTTCTCTCACTCCGTTGACTAAGCAGTTCACACCTTCATTTCGAGATGTCATTATGTAAGCTCCACAGAAAATAATGGAGGAAATATCAGACTTAAAACTCAGATTAATTATTTTCTAAAGTTTTTTCAGTGTTCATACTATCATTTACATATAGTTTAAATTATGGGTCTTCAAATGAAATACAATAATCGGAAGAAAATGATATATTTATGTCAAAAATAAACCAAAGTTTTCAAAGAGTCAATGGTGTGGAGGAGAGCTAGTCATTTGAGAAAAAGTTTTCTATTTTCACTTCTGTACCATTCATCATCATCCCATATGCGTGTTTAAGCCTGTTCTAAAGAGGGGGTGGTATTCTTTAGCCTAAAATAAAGGAGCACTCTGTTAACTCAGAGGCAGGCCTTCATGATGCACTGACATACAGTGGGTCAGAGGACAGAAACTTGGTCTACAGGAATAGCCGAGAAGGTGATGTTTGATACGGAACATTTTGTACTTATTGAGAATGAATATTTTCATGACCTGAAAGACACACTATGAATTTCATGATCTGGAATACATTCTGTGAAAACATTTTGGAAATTGAATTGTTTTGCATTAAATATTATTATAGGGTGATGGTCTGGAGAAAAAGAATATTAACAAATTTCAAAAAGAATAGGAACAAAGAGGTAGATTCCGTTGGATTTGTAAAAAATGTGTACCAAAACATCAGAAATTTAAAGTTAGATGTGAATGTGGTCAAACTTTAGGTAAAAAAAAAAACAGTAAACAACATGTGCAATCGAAATTCATAATAACTTTATCGCTGATCAAGAAGAAAGAATTAGAAAATTATTGAGTAATGAATAGATTTCTTATATCCACCACAATTTATTTTATTTATTTTCTTATGTTCACCTTTTATTAAAAGATACACATTTTTTCTTATGTTCACATCCACTATGAAAAAAATTATTGTGTTGAAAATTGGTGAACATGAGAGGAAAAAATAATATATTTTTTTAAATTTTCTTCTTAACTTAATATAAAATGTGATTTTTATGTGACAATAAGTGAGGTAGAGCTGAAAATTGGATTATGGATGATTTGGCAGGTTCTATGTAAGTTTCTGTGAGCTAGTGAAGGAACATGTAAAAAGATTGAGTGAACTATCTCGCAAAACTCACCTAGAATCTAATGAATCATCCTACTTACATTCCACATACTGACTCATATAACATTATCGTTTCATTGATTACTCAATCTTTCGCTCATGGTTTCCTCCCACTGGCAGTCCCTTGTGGAGATCATAATGACAGACTATTCCAGAATCTATTGCAAATGGAGAGGTCTTCAAAACACTTCTGTTACAGGCCGCATGTACTGCTGATACACGTTTTTTTTTTGTCATCAGTCTACTGACTGGTTTAATGCGGCCAGCCACGAATTCCTCCCCTGTGCTAACCTCTTCATCTCAGAGTAGCACTTGCAACCTACGTCTTCAATTATTTGCTTGACGTTTTCCAATCTCTGTCTTCCTCTACAGCTTTTGCCCTCTACAGCTCCCTCTAGTACCATGGAAGTCATTCCCTCATGTCTTAGCAGATGTCCTATCATCCCGTCCCTTCTCCTTATCAGTGTTTTCCACATATTCCTTTCCTCTCCGATTCTGCGTAGAACCTCCTCATTCCTTATCTTATCAGTCCACCTAATTTTCAACATTCGTCTATAGCACCACATCTCAAATGCTTCGATTCTCTGCTGTTCCGCTTTTTCCACAGTCCATGTTTCACTACCATACAATGCTGTAATCCAGACGTACATCCTCAGAAATTTCTTCCTGAAATTAAGGCCGGTATTTGATATTAGTAGACTTCTCTTGGCCAGAAATGCCTTTTTTGCCATAGCGAGTCTGCTTCTGATGTTTTCCTTGCTCTGTCCGTCATTGGTTATTTTATTGCCTAGGTAGCAGAATTCCTTAACTTCATTGACATCGTGACCATCAATCCTGATGTTAAGTTTCTCACTGTTCTCATTTCTACTACTTCTCATTACCTTCGTCTTTCTCCGATTTACTCTCAAACCATACAGTGTACTCATTAGACTGTTCATTCCGTTCACTTTCACTCAGGATAGCAATGTCATCAGCGAATCGTATCATTGATATCCTTTCACCTTGTATTTTAATTCCACTCCTGAACCTTTGTTTTTTTTTCCATCATTGCTTCCTCGATGTACCGATTACAGAGTAGGGGCAAAAGGCTACACCCTTGACTTACACCATTCTTAATACCAGCACTTCGTTCTTGATCGTCCACTCTTATTATTCCCTCTTGGTTGTTGTACATATTGTATATGACCCGTCTCTCACTATAGCTTACCCCTACTTTTTTCAGAATCTTGAACAGCTTGCACCATTTTATATTGTCGAACGCTTTTTGCAGATCGACAAATCCTATGAACATGTCTTGATTTTTCTTCAGCCTTGCTTCCATTAGTAGCCGTAACTTCAGAATTTCCCCTCTCATGCCTTTACTTTTCCCAAAGCCAAACTGATCGTCACCTAGCGCATTCTCAATTTTCTTTTCCATTCTTCTGCATTTTATTCTTGTAAGCAGCTTCGATGCATGAGCTGTTAAGCTGATTGTGCGATAATTCTCGTACTTGTCAGCTCTTGTCGTCTTCGGAATAGTGTGGATGGTGCTTTTCCGAGAGTCACATGGTATTTCGCCAGACTCATATATTCTACACACCAACGTTCATAGTCGTTTTGTTGCCACTTCCCCTAACGATTTTAGAAATTCTGATGGAATGTTACCAACCTTTCTACATTATTTGACCGTAAGTCCTCCAAAGCTCTTTTAAATTCCGATTCTAATACTGGATCCCCTATCTTTTCTAAATCGACTCCTGTTTCTTCTTCTATCACATCAGACAAATCGTCATATAGGATTCCAATGTATTATTTCCACCTATTTGCTCCCTCCTCTGCATTTAACAGTGGAATTCCCGTTGTACTCTAAATGTTACCACCGTTGCTTTTAATGTCACCAGACGTTGTTTTGACTTTCCTCTATACTGAGTCTGTCCTTCCGACAATCATATCTTTTTCGATGTCTTCGCATTTTTCCTGCAGCCATTTCGTCTTAGCTTCCCTACACTTCCTATTTATTTCATTCCTCAGCTACTTGTATTTCTGTATTCCTGATTTTCCCGGAACATGTTTGTACTTCCTCCTTTCATCAATCAACTGAAGTATTTCTTCTGTTACGAATGGTTTCTTCGCAGCTACCTTCTTTGTAGCTATGTTTCCCTTCCCAACTTCTGTGATGGCCCTTTTTAGAGACGTCCATTCCTCTTCAACTGTGCTGCCTACTGCGCTATTCCTTATTTCTGTATCTATAGCGTTAGAGAACTTCAAACAAATCTCGTCATTCCTTAGAACTTCCATGTCCTACTTTTTTGCGTATGGATTCTTCCTGACTAATGTCTTGAACTTCATCCTACTCTTCATCACTACTATATTGTGATCTGAGTCTATATCTGCTCCTGGGTACGCCTTACAATCCAGTATCTGATTTCGGAGTTTCTGTCTGACCATGATGTAATCTAATTGAAATCTTCCCATATCTCCCGGCTTTTTCCAAGTATACCTCCTCCTCTTGTGATTCTTGAACAGGGTATTCGCTATTACTAGCTGAAACGTCTTACAGAATTCAATTAGTCTTTCTCCTCTTTCATTCCTTGTCCCTAGCCCATATTCTCTTGTAACCATTTCTTCTACTCCTTCCCCTAAAACTGCATTCCAGTCGCCCATGTCTATTAGATTTTCGTCCCCCTTTACATACTGCATTACCCTTTCAACATCCTCATACACTCTCTCCATCTGTTCATCTTCAGCTTGCGACGTCGGCATATACACCTGACCTGTCGTTGTCGGTGTTGGTCTGCTGTCGACTCTGATTAGAACAACCCGGTCACTGAACTGTTCACAGTAACACACCCTCTGCCCTACCTTCCTATTCATAACGAATCCTACACCTGTTATACTATTTTCTGCTGCTGTTGATGTTACACGATACTCATGTGACCAGATATCCTTGTCTTTCTTCCACTTCACTTCACTGACCCCTACTATATCTAGATTGAGCCTTTGCATTTCCCTGTTCAGATTTTCTAGTATCCCTACCACGTTCAAGCTTCTGACATTCCACGTCCCGACTCGTAGAACATTATCCTTTCGTTGATTATTCAATCTTTTTCTCATGGTAACCTCCCCCTTGGCAGTCCCCTCCCGGAGATCCGAATGGGGGACTATTCCGGAATATTTTGCCAATTGAGAGATCATCATGACACTTTCTTCAACTACAGGCCACATGTCCTGCGGATAGACGTTATGTGTCTTTAATGCAGTGGTTTCCATTGCCTTCTGCAACCTCATGTCGTTGATCATTGCTGATTCTTCCACCTTTAGGGGCAATTTCCCACCCCTAGGACAAGAGAGTGCCCTGAACATCTATCCGCTCCTCCGCCCTCTTTGACAAGATCGTTGGCCGAATGAAGCTGACTTCTTATGCCGGAAGTCTTCGGCCGCCAATGCTGATTATTTATCAAAATTTAGGCAGTGGCGGGGATCGAACCCGGGACCATAGACGATTTGATTATCAATCAAAGACGCTATCCATAGACCACGTTATGTGACTTAAAACCAATGGTTTCCATTGCCTTTTGCATTTTGAAGGCGTTGATCATTGCTGATTTTTACACCTTTAGAGTCAGTTTCCCACCCCAAGGACGAGAGGGTGTCCTCAACCTCTGTCAATTCCTCCACCCTCTCTGACAAGGCCATTGGCAGAAAGAAGGTGACTTCTTATGCCAGAGGTCTTCGGCCACTTACGCATATTATTAATGAAAATTTAAGCAGTGGCTGGTTTTGAACCTGGAATGAAGACTTACATTCTTATACCATCATAAAACTGTCTCCCCTGTACGTAGAGTAGAACACAAGACGAGTAAGTCGTCGTTGTGAGATACACACAGTACAGTGAAAAATTGTACTCTGGAATTAATGTTATGGAAGAACTAGTAGTTGGGCAAAATACACTGGAATCTACAGTCTTGCGTTAAACGTCTGAGTAGCTGAGTTTTCTCAGAGCGTATTTCTAGCATGTAGAATTCTCAGGTACCTGGCTGTGCCAGACTGCAATTATTCTACGATATTCTGGCAAACAGCGCGGATTATTTGGTTGAATGACTTGTTCAGCATGTTGTCTATATTCACAGCACCTCTCTTCTACTGTGTGTACATTTTCCCCAATGCATGCTTTGTCATATCGAGAAAGGATTTGGTAGACACCTGGTTTGCAAAGACTTAGATCTTCCTTCACTGAGACCTGTAGCATCGATGTTTTTGGTGGAGACAAAATATACTTTTAACATTATGCCGCTCCAAGATCCTGCTGACTTTTTTGTGCTCTTATTTTTGATCGTGCTGTTGTCTGGGTAAATATTTTGGTGTTCTTGTAGTTCTTAGCATGGCCACTTTCATACTATGAGAGGCCTCAGCTTCTTTGGTGGAGCTCGTGTTATCTGCTTGCTTCTGTACCTATTTCGCCAGAATATCGTCACGAGGGGTTTTACCTCAGCTGGAAGGCTCTCTTAATATCACATGGATCGTGCCCTTTGAACAAGTGTGCGTAAAATGTCTTCACGGTGTGTGTTGTGGTGACTAATGGAGTGATGCAGGTACACCTCAGTGTGTGTTGGTTTTCAGCATCCATTTCCAGCTCCTTCACACAATGTATGTTGGTGTGCACGGAATTCAGTTGACAAAGAAATTCACTTACTCTCCAATGAATGTAGCCAGACGACAAACAAACAAGCAAGCTGCTTTTTGTGGGGCTTCTCCGAGGGTATAACTGACGACAAGAGAGATCCCATACCGATGCTGCCTGTCTTTTCCAAATAATTTCCATCGAACAGGAAGTACGTTGAAGTGAGTGCAAAGTCGAAGAGTCTCACCAGATTGGTGTCGAATTTCTGGTGTATCAGTTAAATGGAGTATTCTGTTGTACCCTGATGAAGAGGGACGTACTCTTACAAAGAGGGACAGTATGTCGAAACTTACCAACATGTCACTATCATTAAGTCAAAGTTGTTGGATATGCTGAAGAAATTGAATGGAATTCGAACGTGTGTGTGTGTGTTTCTCTACACTGGGATCAATAGGGTGTTTTCCCAAGCCGTATGTTGCTTCTCCTATATCCCTAACTATGGGGCTTAGCGAATTAACCAACACTAATCTGTATCTGCCTGCCTCCAGTACTCAACTCCCAACGTAAAGACATTCTACGAACACTTGTTCACAGGGTACGTTCAGTCTGTGATCAATACAGGCCTCCAATTGGGATGAAGCACCTTGAAGAACAGTCTAACAAACGGATACGGCAGCAAGCAGATGAGGTGGCCATTTACACAAACTCTACAGAGAGTACAGCACAAAGGAAAATTAGAGAACAAATCCCTAAGTTACACCTCATTTTTCGCCAAAACATCCAGAAAAGTCATCACGATCTTGAGTGACGTGAAGTCAAATGTTCATTTAGTCCAGTCCCCTCCCCCCTCCCTAACCCGTCGACAGTACTAGAATCAGTGAAGGAGTTGTGAGTCTAACGAATCCCTTGTCAATGCAGGAGAGGATAACTGGGGCAACAATATGCATGGTAGAAGAGAGACTTCTTGAACATAGACGCCACACTGAATCTGAGGAATTACAGATAACCAGGTCCTGTGCGTCTGAATACATGAAAATAATGGGACAGGAAGATGTCGATATGCTACATTCATGGCGCAAAAAATATACTAAACTAAGGAGTGGTTAGAAGACTGGTCGATGAATCTCTTCATTCATGTACAAAAGGAAGTGTCAAGTAGGAAGTCCTTGAGCTACTGTAGAACAAGCAGGTTTTGTTGCAACAAAATAAACTCGATAATAGATCCTATACATATGACCCAAACTGAAAAATTGCAAGAGTATTGTATTCCGGTTTATGTCTGCTTCATTGACTATGGGAAAGTGTTATCTGGGAAACGTTCTAACAGGTTCTTGCAGCATTAGGTGTACCACCAGGCTTTATAGCAACGACCACAATTCTATACAATAATTACCTGGCAGCTGTGAAGACAGTAACTGCCATGTGTAATTTATATAGTGTATCGAAAGATGCCAGTCAGAATTGCATCCTGTGTAGCTAACTGCACAACATGTATGCAGAGTATGTCACTAGGACAGATCTTTATGGTTGGACTAAAGGCATCTTAATTTTTGGAAGAACTGTTAACAATCTCCTTTGAAGACGACACTGTACTTTTAGTTAACAGCTGAAACTGCTGAGTTACTAACAAATGAAAAGGACATTAGTCTGGCATATGGATTAATCATTAATCTCAACAAGTCTAAACTCATGTTAACTGACTGAGGGGACTATTCCCACTTCACAAGGAGGTTAAAGAAACCGTGCATTCTCTCATGTATTTCAGATGGACCATCTGCGACATGGGAGGCTATGAAGATGAGATACAAAGGCGGAAAACTTTATGGGAACTGGGTGTGAAGAGACTCCTCACGATTTGAAAGAACAGAGAGATCCCAGACAGCACAAATACCTGGTTTGTTGAAACACTCTTGCTTTCCTTCTTCTTTTCATTGAAGATAAGGTCATGGGAACGAGACTAAGTGGCAGAGTGGTAGAGCAGCAAGCAGGTGGATACGTTACATCAGGATCTCCACTCTACCAATTCAGCAGGCGTTAAGAGAAGCCGATAAGCGTCCAGGATAAAGACGCTTGGGGTTTCAGGAGGTCACAACGTTCAGAAATGAGCCCAACGACTTATTTATCGATAAATGCACGATTTATAGAAAACGAGCGTGTGATACTTTGTTATGAGTAACTAGTGATAGAAAGTGGTGCCATAAAGGAACGCACAGCTTTGCTCAAGAAAGTTAAACTGTGAGCAATAAGCACTCTTATTGATAAGGCAGCCTTTGTGTCTAGTCTTAAACCAGAAGGATACATGTTTAACAGTAGATGCATTCGCTATCATATCAGTAGGAATATTTATTGCTCATAATCTTACTTTCTAGTCCAAGGCTATGTGTGCCGTTTGGCAACGTGTTGTATAACTGGTGTTGATTAATAGCAAAGTTGTGTGATTTGAAAGTGGTATAGTTGGGTGTCAAGGTATTGTTAGATGTGCTGCTTGTAACAAGTAATGGCAGAATTTACTGAAGTGTCTTGAATCATTCACGATTCTATCTAATAATCATTGGCTCTATTATTCCTCTGTGCTTTCATTCATAATATAATGATATTTATTTTCTCAGACCAATTCTCCCCACATGGGAAAACAGAGCATTATGCAACTGTAATGAAAGGTACCAACAAATTGTTAGATTGGTGGGTTGATGAATCCGAACCACTCAGTCACACGTGGATCAAAACACAAATTCAAGACACTGTGTCTTCTGGTGAAAGGTTGCTTCGGACTGATTTTGAGCACCACGTCCATACGTTAGGATCGTTACTGATTGATCACACGCCAAGACATATCGTAATCTGGATTCTGCAACATTTGAGCACTGCCTCGCACAAATTTGTCTTGGCTCCGTGTATAGCTGTGATACCCCGCTGTTTCTGATACCACCTGTATACTGACAGCCACCTTGTAATAACACCCACTAAAGAACTCTAGTAAAAATGGCCTGTCAATGTTCTACTTGTCTCAAAATAATGGCTAGCATCTAGGAAAGTTCAATTCTTTCCTTCTGTCAAAGAGGGAAGTGTTTAAATAATTTCATATTTAGGTTGTTCGAGGTACGTGCAGTCAAACTGGTGATAATGCCAAATAAATACATAAAACTGGGTAGTAAGACAATGATTATACCCTTCATTTGGTGCATCTAATACTTTTAATTGGACCTCATTCTAAGAAACTGAAGGCCACTTTATTAACTTCCAGAGCCACTGCACAGTACGTAAATTAGCATATCAATGTCCGCTTGACAAGATTTTAGTACATTATATAACACTAACCATCCTCTAAAAATTTCTATGGAGGTGCTTTGTGACTAATTAGTACAAAAAAAATATCGGTTACATCTTTCTCCTTCCTTCGTTGTACCACATGGTCTCCTACGTTCTGCTCTATCAGCAGACGTCTGGTCGCCAACTAAGGGGATTGATTTTGAAATGATCCTCGACTTGAAATGGGAGATTGTAGATAAAAGTGCGTAATTCTTAATACAACAGCTTGTTTTTCATCCCATTCTAAAAGAACATAGAAACGATGTGGGTGACAGGGTGACAAAACTAAGCTTTCTTGGAATAAATTAATGAATTTTAGTATAAACCTTTACGTCCATCATCTCTGTCCTCATCACCCCTACTCTTTCAGACTCTTTGTCTCTTTATCTAGCTATACACATCTATCTTTTCCTCTTTCCCAATCTCTCGCTTTCCCTCTCTTTTCTCTCAACTATGTCGTTACTAACATCATGCCACAACTTTAAACCAATCACTTTCCCATGAAAAATGTCTTCTGACCAAAAGTACATAGCATAGCTGTTATTATACTGTGAAAATGTATGTGAAGATTTATCAGCATAAGAAGGCTCTTCCAAGAATAGTGAATTCAAAATAAATAAATACAGGAGTAAATGCCCATATAATGATGATCTCCATTGTGTCACGTATTACGTAACGTACAACAGGGGTCTCACCGAAGAGGGTGGCAGCTCAGTAAACTTTTACGCAGAGTGATGGCTGTTCCCCGCTTGATACAGTGCCATTAACCGACAATACTGAACATCTTTTGTGCTATGTTTGAGCACCTGCAAAGCAAACCCATCCGTGATAAGAGGGCTCTTTGAATTGTGGTGAAACTTCAACACGGCTTCGCTTTGACGTCGTGACGTGCAGAGCGTCCCGTAAGGGAAGACTTTGTGGGGGGATAATGTTGCTCGTTAAACGGCCAACATCGATCAATGTCAGAAAGCACTTGGAGGCGGGACGAGCAGCCCTGTGGGTAACCCGCTTCTCCCCTCCAGCAGCGCAAATGTTTCTGTGTACATCAAACTCTATTTCGTCGAATTTTGAAGAATGATGGATGCCTATCATCAGGGCGCTTGCTATCAAAAAGGGCATGACCCAATTGAACGATCAGGCTGAGTACTAAATAGAACTATTGGGCTCCTGACGTTATCCTGGTTGTCTCATATCTTGGTAACGCTATACAGTGTAGCTGTTACTACTTAAAGAAACCTAAAGGTCGTTGATTACTTCCCATTTGTCGAAGCTGTTATATAGACTGAATGTTTGGATGCTTTATTCAACCATCCATCTTCTACTTTAATGCTTATTCTAGAGGAGAACCTTTTCAGTAGTTCCACTAGTGAAGGTATAAACTAATACAGAATAGAAAGTGAAAGATACTAGTTACGTAAGCTGTGCTAAGAATTAAATGAAATTAAATCTCTATAAAACATTGTTACTTTCAAATATCAAATTAATGAAATTATCGCAAACGTAACATAAATATCCTATTGGATTTCCAGTTACTATATGGAGCTGTTGTTTGTCTGCAATTGTTTGCTTCTTTTGTAGGTAATTGCGCTGAAAGCATTTTTTAAAATAAAGCAGTAATCAAATGATATAAGCACACATATCTTTAGATCAACGTTACATGGTTTTCCCTTCCTGATCCTACATAAACAATTTGTAGGATTCACTAGAAAAATATGTTAAATTCATTATTTGGTATTGTATCTCGTTACGTATGTAGGTTATGAAACTCACAGACCTCCAGCGAAAGTATGAAAATGTTAAGAAGAAAACCATAAGATGTTCACATACCAAATTTTTAATCACCTTACTATGATGACATCGGTACTTAAGAATCTGAAAGAAACATGACGGCAACTGCAACAACCTTGATGAGAACAATAACTGTATCCGGTCATAAGCTGCCAATGGCGAGTACTTCTCAAAACTGGAGACTCAGGAAATAAACTTACAACCCTCGTGCAATGCACGGAATGCTTATCAGTTACGTTTACAAAGTGTGTGGCCTTATTACTCACACAAAAACCTGAAAGAAAATAAGAAATCCGCATACTTCCTGATTTCCTGTAGTTTAAAACTGCAATCAAAGATTTAAGTACTACTTCCATTTGCTAAATTAGTGACGGGAATGTGTAGACAGTAATGAAATTTGTTTTGAGTTTATATCCACAGAAGTCAGTCTGGTGATATACTTGCCGTATCCTGGATGCTATATGCTTTCTTGCGAACACATTGAAATTTGTCATTTGTATATATTTGAAGTCAGTCATCCATGAACATGTAACGTATGTGAAGTCTGTCATCAACATTTCGCTGCTCCAGTAGTAGTGAGATATTTGATAAATGTTCGGAATAAATATTGCAGGGTATTTTTCCTGTAAGCACTTTACAGAAGCTTGTGTAACGTTTGGAAGTTAGGAGACGAGGTACTGGTGGAAGTATAGCTGTGAGGACGGGGCGTGTTTACTGCTTGGGTAGCTCAGATGGTAGAGCACTTGCCCGCGAAAGGCAAAAGTCCTGAGTTCGAGTCTCGGTCCAGCACACAGTTTTAATCTGGCAGGAAGTTTCATATCAGCACACAATCCGCTGCAGAGTGAAAATTTCATTCTGGGAACTCTTGTAGTTGACGGAAATCGACACATCACACTTCATGTTAGAAATCGGTAGATAGCGGTTAATACATGGCTTGAAATAAGGGGAACTCTGTGGTAGGCATACATATTTTACCAGTATCTCTTACAAGCGTTGTCTATAAGAACTTTATTTCAGTCTGCCATGGCAGACTTGCTACAGGGCCAGACTTTTAAAATAAGAAGTATGTGGTTTGTCAGACACTTTGCCTGAGATGCTCTGAGTAATCTCTGTATTGACGAATGAATAGGTAGGAATAATCATTTATATGTTTTTGTGGTTCCTACAGCACCTATTGTCAACAGCCTAGGTCTGAATTGCATTAGTTCTCATGGCCGTTTTGTGGCACGTGGTTGAGCATCATTGCTAGTTTTATGGAATATTATAATTCTGTGTCTCCGTGTTGAATGATATTTGCGCCCTGCTGTGTTTGTGAAGATGTTCATTTAAACATCAAAATTCAAACAAATCCATTAGTTAAAACATAAAAGTTGAAATTTAAACTCTTCTGTGTTGTTAGGCTCCTTCATATTTCCTTCTCAAACAAGCAACGCTTTGACCCCTCTGCTGGGATCTTTTTCAGGACGTTTCGCTGTCCACTACTGCTAGAACCCGAAAGCCTGCAGAGTAATACCGAGAAACAATAGCCGCCGCTAAACTAAACTGCGCACAAATTTGCAGCACGATATAAATAACGCCTTTAAAACTTCAGTGGAGATAAGACGTACGAAAGAGATCACTAGTGTGATGAAGCATGGGCACTGAATTTATATGAAGCGAAATGTAATAAAAAAGTAATTACCATTACACGGGATCGATATCGAACGCCGCAACCCTGCATATGGATTCAAAGAGACAAAGGGATATGGCTTCTGCAAATGGAATGCTAATATTGTTAAACTGCATCTCGTACAAGATAACTGTGAAACAATCTTGAATGAGGCTTCAGTACAAAGAATGTCTAACGTCTAAAGTCTAATTTGTCAAACCTCCACTTCAAACTATGATTGCCGTTTTGTCCTCAGGGCTGTAACATGTCATCCTGTTTCATCGACCCTTCTGTCCCGGTGCAGAAAATTAAAATGCATTTAGACTTGACGTAAGTCATTTTGTCGGCTGCTATTATCCACAAACAACAAATTCCTCAGACTACGCGGGGGCTGCTTAGTAGTAAAATGTTGTATTCTCAAACGAGGTGATCTTCAATCAGTCTCATAGTGTTAGCTGAATATAACGATGTCGTGACCAAATCTATCAACTTTTTGAGGAATGTTGGTATGAAATTGTGTACATCATGTGACTGTTACTTACGCAGCCTTACATAAATACACACACCAAAAAGAGAACTCCTGAAGATAGATGTTGACTGTGGATATTGTATGACAGATACAATCCCTTTGATTGTTCAGAGATGTCACTAAACCCGCCCAAATATGTAAACAACCGTGCATAAGCAGCGCCTATTAGACGGAGGGTCCGACAGCCGATCTGTAATTCCACCAGGAAGGAGGCGCTCGGCTCGTGTTGTCTGTAGTTCAACCATGCCTAAACGGTCAATACCGCGGTTCGATCGCGTCCGCATTGTTACTTTGTGCCGGAAAGGCTCTCAACAAGGGATGTGTCAAGGCGTCTCGGAGCGAACCAAAGCGATGTTTTTCGCATATGGAGGAGATACAGAGAGACGGGAACTCTTGATGACATGCCTCGGTCAGGCCGCCCAAGGGCTATTGCTGCTTTGGATGACCGCTACCTACTGACTATGGCTTGGAGGAATACTGATAGCAACGCCCCCATGTTGAATAATGCTTTTCGTGCAGTCACAGGGCGTCGTTGTACGACTCAAACTCTGCGCAATAGGCTGCGTGACGCGCAACTTCATTCGCGACCTCCATGGTTAGGTTCATCTTTGCAACCAAGACACCATGCAGCGCGGTACAGATGGGCCCATCAACGTGCCGAATGGACTGCTCAAGGGTGGCATCACTTTATCTTCACCGATGAGTGTCGCATATGCCTTCAATCGTCGGTGACATGTTAAGAAGCAACGTGATCAGGCTGAATGCCTTAGACACGCTTTCCAGCAAGTGCAGCAAGGTGGAGGCTTCCTGCTGTTCTGGGGTGGAGGTTTCCTTTTGTACTGAGCGGGCAGTACGTGGGGCGACGTATGCCGCTGGTGGTCATGGAAGGCGCTGTAACGGTTGTGTGATACGTAAATGCCATCCTCAGCCCGACAGTGCAACCGTATCGGCAGCATATTGGCAAGGAATTCGTCTTCATGGACGACAATCGCTCCCCCATCGTTCACATATTGTGAATGACTTCCTTCAGGAGAATGAGATCACTTGGCCTAGAGAGGCCAGCATGCTTTCCAGACTTGAACCTTATCGAACATAGATTGAAAAGGTCTGTTTATAGACGACGTGGCCCGTGAGGGATCTACGCCGAATCGCCGTTGAGGAATGGGACAATCTGGACACACAGTGCCTTGATGAACTTCTGGATAGTGTGCCACGCTGAATACAGGCATAAATCAATGCAAGAGGACGTGCTACTGGGTACTAGAGATACCAGTGTGTACAGTAATCTGGACCACCAGTTCTGAAGGTCTCGCTGTATGATGATACAACATGGAATGTGTTTTTTCATGAGCAATAAAAGGGCGAAAATGATGTTTATGTTGATCTCTATTCCAATTTTCTGTACTGGTTCCGGAACTCTCGGAACCGGGCTGATGCCAAATTATTTTATGTGTGCAGGAAACTACCTAGAAGGCGAGGAGGAATGGAAATGAAACCTCATACACTTGAAATGATATGTGATGTTCTTTCGCTGATATAAAAATTGAATCATATTTAAAAGTATCCTAGTCGTATGGGCCCACTTATCCATATGACGTAGGATCCCCTCTGGCCTGGATGTATGCACAGTTTCTGCTGGGAATGGGGTCATAAAGGCGGTGTATATTCTCACCGGCAAACTAGCCCACAAGTGCTGAAATGGTCCTTGACCTTCTTCATACTGTCACTGGGACAGAGTTCATTTCTGAACTAATCCCACACAAGCCCTGTCTGGAACAGATCTGGGCTCTAGCTGGCCACGGGAGTGTTTTAACATCAGGGAGACGATGTGCAGACGAGTATTATCCTGGTTAACATGGCAACACGACACTGTCGCAGTAATAGGTAACAAATATTGACGTAGGATGACCGTGATGTGCCGTTGCGCCTTCAGAGTTTTCCCTCAACAGTTTCAGTCATGACCCAAAGTCATACTCGATGGCCCCCCTCCTTCCCAGAAACAATTACGGCAAGAGTAACGCCGTTGTGTCCGTCCAAAACATTGGAAGAATGTGAACTGTCTCCAGGTCGCCTCCATGTTCACCAACAATGGTCATCCGGTGTACTACAGAAGAGTGATTCATCATTGCGCGTCGTTGATCAGTAGTCCGTGTTGCCCAGCAACGTTGCAACTCGACATGCAGTTGCTTCTATTAACGGCATCCTTATAATCGGGCAGTAACGTCCTAGTCATGCTGCTGTTGCTACTCCCTGACCAAAGGGGCGGGATGTTTCAAAATGTTGCAAGATATCGTTTATTAGTTATTGGAAGACAGGAAGACACGTGCAGGGATACAGTGATGACGCAAAATACAGTCATTCTCCGTCTTGGTAGTCAGGCATAATTGACCAAAATCTTGACGATGTCTATGACTACCATCACGTTCCCATCCAGTGCACCATCCAATTACTGTCACATCCGAATGTCCCACATAATCTCCTTATTGTACTATTTGATCAGCTATCCAAACGGATTTCCACAGCTCTTACTGGTGCCGACAACGCCGTTTCACAGGAGTTCGTGGCAGCTGGTGGCCTTCACAATGATTACTTCACATCTTACAATATACATGTCCATTACATGTCTTACCAGCGCAGTGACAACGCTAAACATGAGCAACACTAATGCTTTCTGGTGGCCGGTCCGCCTATCGCAGAGACTACCACTATGATGATACCCGCCGATGGTGTGAAAGGTTGTGCCAAGTCGTGTTGACATCTGATCATGTCTTCTGGGTTCATCATCTTTTTTATCTGCAATATTTTTAAAACTGTATGGACAGTGAAACTCTCGCAGATTAAAACTGCGTGCAGTACCAGGACTCGAACGCGGTTCAGATGGTTCAAATGGCTCTCAGCACTATTGGACTTAACATCTGAGGTCATCAGTCCCCTAGAACTTAGACCTACTTCTAAGGACATCACAAACATCTATGCCCGGGGAGGATTCGAACCAGCGACCGTAGCAGTAACGCGGTTCCGGATTAGAGCGCCTAGAACCGCTCGGCCACTGCGGCCGGCCTCGAAAGCGGGCCTTTGCCTGTTGCGGACTAATTCTCTATCAACTGAGCTACCCAACAACTCAGGACCTTCCTCACGGTTTTAATTCCAACAGTACCTCATCTTCTACCATTTAAACTTCATGGAAGTTCTCCTGCAGATGTTCTAAAGGGTCGGGTTAGTGGGAAACTGATGATAGCTGCATATACAACTCTACAGTTGCATTCTTCGTTCACTCGACGAAGAGTGGAGCAACGAGAAACCTCAATCTGAAATGAACATTTTAAATCAAATGGTTCAAATGGCTCTGAGTACTAAGGGACTCAACTGCTGTGGTAATCAGTCCCCTAGAACGTAGAACTACTTAAACCTAACTAACCTAAGGACATCACACACATCCATGCCCGTGGCAGGATTCGAACCTGTGACCGTAGCAGTCGCACGGTTCCGGACTGCGCGCCTAGAACCGCGAGACCACCGCGGCCGGCACTTTAAATCAAAACACTTAGAGCTTTCCTGTTTGCCATAACAGAGTACCTTGTTAATGGGCATGGCGCGTTGTCACACTACGTTTTGTCTTTGAAGGATCCTACCGCTTTATATTACGGACAATGTTATGTGCCGTACAAGTCTTTCTATTCGCCGTGGTGCTTCACCAAACCAGTTTATATCTGATCAGTTCTTTACAACAACGACTGCTCTATAAATAATACTGAGCGTAATCTTCTCTTATCTGATTTCACCTTACTGCTAATATCATTTAGAAAGTCTTTCTTGAAGTAGTAGTTTGACTGTGATAAATGCCATATATTCACCGCATACTATGAATTTTCTGCTAGATTCCAGTGCTCCTATTAACTGCGAATAGGTTGAATAATTCTTGAAATATCGAACAGCGCATAGAAGAGAATTGACATCGTCACAGTATTAATGCAAGTCGCTGTTGAAGTGTACATTTTGAACGTTAAATAGAAAACAGTGGCATAATGCACGGATTCTGTTTAACTGAGCAGTTCCGTAACATTTTCAAATATTATTTCAGACAGTTTTACTGTTTGAACTTCTAAGTTTCGCAATAGAATCTGATATGTGATAATCTCAGTTCTTCCTAGTTAATAGGCTTCAGAACACCTTCGAACATTAAATAAATTATCAGTAGCCATCGAGAGATATTACAATTCGTAGCGGACGTAATATATACATTATGTTCTAAAAATCTGTTGGTTTGTGTACAATTAGTTTTAAATTCTAATCTGAATCAGTAACTGAATTATGTTTATGAACCTGGTCACTGCCTATCACTTTTCAGTAAATTAATCGTCGTTGTTTAAATTGCCACTATTGCAAATAAAGCACTCCATTCAGTATAACAAGTTATGGATCACTTTCCAAACTTTAGTTCAGTAAACAATATTATTTCAAGTTCGTAATAGGTTGCAAATTGTTATTTTATCACTAACCTATACTAATATTATTAATGCAAAATAACTCTGTCTTTGAAGCTTTCACGACCTAATTGCCTAACCGATTTTGATGAGATTTGGTATGAAGATAGCTTGAAAGCTGAGAACGAACACAGGCTACTTTAGAAAATGTACAACCCAATACACTTGTTGATTTGAAAAATTCAATGCGAATTAATGAACAATACTTTTTCTTTCAATTTTGACACATATCATATTTGTGAAATCGATTTCATTGTTTGATATGTTCTACGTAACATGATCCACATAATGATTATAATGCATGTATAAACTTCAAAATGTTTAATCTGTACTTCCGTACTAATACCAGTCTCAAGCCCGTCCATCTTAGCAGCGGAGCACCACGCTTGTTTTATAGCTTCAGAGGGGCTTCGTTTGAATGTAGTATGACAGAGATACGTCATGCCGTTAAATGAAGAACATGGCAGGCTCTTACTGAAGCTCTATTTAATTATGATATGGGAAGACAGTTGCGGGTAACAGGCAGACACCTAAGGGCAACTGACATCACTGCAGGTACTAATTTTATAAAGTTTGATTTCCACCGAACTACAAATTTATTTTCTTTCCTCGTCAGTTTAATGCTGTTCAATAATTTCAGATAACCCACATCTTACTTTAGCACTGTCACTGTCACTCATCATTACAAAGTTACTGATGTCAGCCTCTCGCAGTCCTATATTTACTGATGCTACCGGGCAGATTCCTCACCCCCCCCCCCCCCCCCGCTTCGTCCAGGACAGTGCGTGCGTGTGTGCTTCCTTTTTATCATCATCTAATCGCATGTCGCTGAAGTGGTGTCAAGAAAGACTTCACTAAGCGGCTGAACATCATGAATGATATTTGCCGGCCATTAATGGCATCCGCAGATTTTAATTTCTTTTCGTGTTATGCAAGCATGTTCACAGTTACTAGCTAGATTACAATGTCTATGCAAGCCTCAACGTGCTCAATCCATACTTGCCACAGCAAAGTTATTCAATGTGAAAGCAACGCTATTTGTTACGTTTTAACGACTAAACCACTGAATCGATTGCAATGAAATATGGTATGGAGATAGCTTGGAACATGAAAAGTAACACAGGCTCCTTTAGAATGGAGAAAACAATTAATTGACCCCAGGAGGGTGAAATCAGGAATATAGCACCATTTTCTTACGTCAGTGAGCATGAACTAAATTAAACATAAATAATTTCATTGCGTAATTCTACACTGTATAAATGTCCACACCCCTCTGCATGCGTCAGCGGACAGCGACGCTGTGCGTGCCGCGTCATCCTGCGTTGGGCAGCTGTGGCAGGCGACTCGCGTGGGGACACACATCACGAGCTATGTTTGCCCGAACAGCCACATACGAGGGGGCAACTCTGGCGTTGTTCAAGCGGGAAACAATGACAGCACTGCTTTTTTTAAAATCAGGAGCACTACAATGGTCATTGTTACATTCACTTCAGCTAACCTTTGTGTAAATTGCCATGCATTATTTATTCTTTCAGTGCGATTGCTGACTGCCTCACTCTTTTTGTGTTTTGAATTGTAAGGGCTATAGCTCCCCTGCAACAATGAAAAAAAAACAAAAAAAGGAATTTGTGTGTTGTATAATGATGGTTCATATATGAAATAGGCTACAAAATCAGACCTTGAAGTATTCATTATTGTTGATAGTGAAATATCGAAGGTAGTCAGTGTCTATCTATTTTATTATGTGAAAGATGACCGATCTCCTCAGTCTAAACTGTAACCACGATGATCGTTCGTACCACATATATGATTGATATCAGAATATTCTGTCATCAGATACATCTGCGAAATCGTCATGTCCATATCTATTCGACGACATACAATCTCCTATGGATAGCTGATAACCATCGGTACTCTACCATATGGTTTTACAACGTAGGTTGAATCACGTAAGATTAAGTGAGAACTTATTTTCTGTCTTTTAAACATATGAGACGTTAACTGACCGTAAGTGTACCGAACCACAAAAAAGTATTAAGGGTCCTAGTCTTCAAGCTGTAGGAGAGCGGGCATGGAGATATCTGACCAGGGTATCTTACAGAGTGATTCTCTCCAATTTTCGTCATACATACTGGAAGGTGAATACCAGCAGTAGATGCTGTCCTCCAAACAACACGAAAGAATCGCCTTCGGAGATTTGAAGATATCTGAACAACATGAGGCATAAAACTTGTTGAAATTATTAACATCTCGTCAGTGCCCGAGCATGTAACACGGAAGTTTTGTAATCAGCAAGTAGCTGGTGCGAATCTCTACCGTAACAATATATTTTCCTTACGTTTCTTTGAATTTCACGTTATTAACATTGAATAGGAAGTGCAAAATGGCTAAGCAGGCATGGCTAGAGGACAAATGTAAGGATATAGAGATTTATCTCACTAGAGGTAAGATAGATACTGCCTACAGGAAAATTAAAGAGACCTTTGGAGAAAAGAGAACGACTTGTATGAATATCAAGAGCTCAGATGGATACCCAGTTCTAAGCAAAGAAGGGAAAGCAGAAAGGTGGAAAGAGTATATAGAGGGTCTATACAAGGGCGATGTCCTTGAGGACAATATTATGGAAATGGAAGAGGATGTAGATGAATATGAAATGGGAAATATGATACTGCGTGAAGAGTTCGAGAGAGCACTGAAAGACCAGAGTGTAAAAAAGGCCCCGGGAGTAGACAACATTCCATTAGAACTACTGACGGCCTTAGGAGAGTCAGTCCTGTCAGAACTCAACCATCTGTTGAGCAAAATGTATGAGACAGGAGAAATACCCTCAGGCTCCAAGAAGAATATAATAATTCCAATCCCAAAGAAAGCAGGCATTGACAGATGTGAAAATTACCGAACTATCAGTTTAATAAGTCACGGCTGCAAAATACTAACGCGAATTCTATACAGACGAATGGAAAAACTGGTAGAAGCCGACCTTGGGGAAGATCAGTTTTGATTCCATAGAAATATGGGGACACGTGAGGCAATACGGACTATACAACTTATTTTACAAGCTACATTAAGAAAAGGCAAACCTACGTTTCTAGCATTTGTAGACTTAGAGAAAGCTTTTGAAAATGTTGACTGGAATACCATCTTTCAAATTCTGAAGGTCGCAGGAGTAAAATACAGGGAGCGAAAAGCTATTTACAATTTGTACAGAAACCAGATGGCAGTTATAAGAGTCGAGGGAGATGAAAGGGAGGCAGTGGTTGGGAAGGGAGAGAGACAGGGTTGTAGCCTCTCCCCGATTTTATTCAATCTGTATATTGAGCAAGCAATAAAGAAAACAAAAGAAAAATTCGGAGTAGGTATTAAAATCCTTTGAGAAGAAATAAAAACTTTGAGGTTCGCCGATGACATTGTAATTCTGTCAGAGACGGCAAAGGACTCGGAAGAGCAATTGAACGGAATGGACAGTGTCTTGAAAGGAGGATATAAGATGAACATCAACAAAAGCAAAACGACAGTAATGGAATGTAGTCGAATTAAGTCGGGTGATGCTGAGGGAACTAGATTAGGAAACAAGACACTTAAAGCAGTAAAGGACTTTAGCTATTTAGGAAGTAAAATAACTGATGATGGTCGAAGTAGAGAGGATATAAAATGTAGACTGGCAATGGCAAGGAAAGCGTTTCTGAAGAAGAGAAATTTGTTAACATCGAGTAGAGATTTAAGTGTCAGGAAGTCATTTCTGAAAGTATTTGTATGGAGTGTAGCCATGTATGGAAGTGAAACATGGACGGTAAATAGTTTGGACAAGAAGAGAATAGAAGCTTCCGAAATGTGGTGCTACAGAATAATGCTGAAGATTAGATGGGTAGATCACATAACGAATGAGGAGGTACTGAATAAGCTTGGGGAGAAGAAGACTTTGTGGCACAACTTGACTTGAAGAAGGGATCGGTTGGTAGGACATGTTCTGAGCCATTAAGGGATCACAAATTTAGTATTGGAGGGTAGCGTGGAGGGTAAAAATCGTAGAGGGAGACCAAGAGATGAATACACTAAGCAGATTCAGAAGGATGTAGGTTGCAGTAGGAACTGGGAGATGAAGAAGCTTGCACAGGAGAGAGTAGCGTGGAGAGTTGCATCAAACCAGTCTCAGGACTGAAGGCGACAACAACAACATCAACATTGAATAATAATTGTTTAAGATAAATAATTTTTTATTTTAATTACTTATTGTACGAAAATAAATTAAAATTCAGTGCAGAAATGGCAAATGGAAGTTTGTTAAATTAAAAATATTACATATATCATTAACACTCTCCTATACCGGAATGTAGAAAAAAAATTTATATTTGATGCTTCATACCAAATTGTAATGTATTTCGATTTTTATGTGCATGTTAATTATAAGGGGAAAACTGTTGTTTTATTTAAAAGCTATGACATATGTGTCAAGAAACATTTCATTTGTTAATAAATACGGAATTTAAATGTAATAGATAATGATACTAATGAGATTCGAAAGAGTAACTTCACTATCAAAACTGTCACGCTACGCACTCAGCTACTGGTCAGTATGTTAATCAGCTAAGTATATTAACAATAATCAGTAAGATTCTGATTTTCGAAACAAATTTTTTGGTGTTCTATTTGGAATTGTGTCGTACTGCGTTAGAAAATTGACATCCAAGCACTAGCACAGTAGTCCGGTAGGTATGAAGAAAATTGAATGAGATATGGTGAAAAAAAAAAAAAAAGAAATGAGATATGGTGGAAAATGTTAAGGAATATAGCACGTAAGGAGAGTCCCAAATGGAAGGGGATTCAGATTGACTGAATCTAGCCACGACGGGACCCGAACGGCTTTCGGTGAAGTCAGTGATTGGCGAGCGACGACGCGGTCGGCGAAAGAGCGCCGGGAACAAAGCGGGGCGCCAGCAGTGGCGCGACGTAGATTTACGGCCTGCGGGGGTTCCCCGCGGCTCGGCGCGGCGCGGCCGGCTATTGATGGCCGACGCATGTGCGCGGCGCGTGGCGCGTGCTTGGTGCGGCGTGCGGCGGCGCTAATCCGAGCGCGGCCGTGAGCAATGGCCTCCGTATTTCAGGCCACGGCGCGGCCACGCAGCGCCGAGCTGCAGCGTAATTGCAGCTGCACCAAGGAACCAGTCGCCGGCCCGGGCCAGCGCCATCTGGTACGTCGCATCGCCACCACCACCGTGGCTTTGTTCCAGTACATAAATCTCTGGCCGTGGCCGGTAAACGGGCCGAGATTTATTAGGAATTGTGGGTTTGGTCGCACAGTTACGCTTCGTCTCGTAAAGGCACGGCGTCCGTAACCCGGAGCTACAGCCGTCGGTGGTTTTGCTGTTATTGCGCGCACCCAACTGTTTCCAGTGTCTCGACGCGTAACGCTTTGGCTCCCACGTGTGTCTTAACGCGTAGTCGGCCAGCTTTATACTCGCGCATGTACAGATTAAACGGTGTTCATTCAGCTACACTCCTGGAAATTGAAATAAGAACACCATGAATTCATTGTCCCAGGAAGGGGAAACTTTATTGACACATTCCTGGGGTCAGATACATCACATGATCACACTGACAGAACCACAGGCACATAGACACAGGCAACACAGCATGCACAATGTCGGCACTAGTAAGTGTATATCCACCTTTCGCAGAAATGCAGGCTGCTGTTCTCCCATGGAGACGATCGTAGAGATGCTAGATGTAGTTCTGTGGAACGGCTTGCCATGCCATTTCCACCTGGCGCCTCAGTTGGACCAGCGTTCGTGCTGGACGTGCAGACCGCGAGAAGACGACGCTTCATCCAGTCCCAAACATGCTCAATGGGGGACAGATCCGGAGATCTTGCTGGCCAGGGTAGTTGACTTACACCTTCTAGAGCACGTTGGGTGGCACGGGATACATGCGGACGTGCATTGTCCTGTTGGAACAGCAAGTTCCCTTGCCGTCTAGGAATGGTAGAACGATGGGTTCGATGACGGTTTGGATGTACCGTGCACTATTCAGTGTCCCCTCGACGATCACCAGAGGTGTACGGCCAGTGTAGGAGATCGCTCCCCACACCATGATGCCGGTTGTTGGCCCTGTGTTGCTCAGTCGTATGCAGTCCTGATTGTGGCGCTCACCTGCACGGCGCCAAACACGCATACGACCATCATTGGCTCCAAGGCAGAAGCGACTCTCATCGCTAAAGACGACACGTCTCCATTCGTCCCTCCATTCACGCCTGTCCCGACACCACTGGAGGCGGGCTGCACGATGTTGGGGCGTGAGCGGAAGACGGCCTAACGGTGTGCGGGACCGTAGCCCAGCTTCATGGAGACGGTTGCGAATGGTCCTCGCCGTTACCCCAGGAGCAACAGTGTCCCTAATTTGCTGGGAAGTGGCGGTGCGGTCCCTTACGTCACTGCGTAGGATCCTACGGTCTTGGCGTGCATCCGTGCGTCGCTGCGGTCCTGTCCCAGGTCGACGGGCGCGTGCAACTTCCGCCGACCACTGGAGACAACATCGATGTACTGTGGAGACCTCACGCCCCACGTGTTGAGCAATTCGGCGGTACGTCCACCCGGCCTCCCGCATGCCCACTATACGCCCTAGCTCAAAGTCCGTCAACTGCACATACGGTTCACGTCCACGCTGTCGCGGCATGCTACCAGTGTTAAAGACTGCGATGGAGCTCCGTATGCCACGGCAAACTGGCTGACACTGACGGCGGCGGTGCACGAATGCTGCGCAGCTAGCGCCATTCGACGGTCAACACCGCGGTTCCAGGTGTGTCCGCTGTGCCGTGCGTGTGATCATTGCTTGTACAGCCCTCTCGCAGTGTCCGGAGCAAGTATGGTAGGTCTGACACACCGTTGTCAATGTGTTCTTTTTTCCATTTCCAGGAGTGTATTTGTGGCGGATCCTGAACTCTGCATGGGTTGCTGGTGTATCCTACATAAGGAGACCGGCGTGTCCGCTGAAACTTATGAGACGCTGCGTAACTGACACGTTCAATAAAAATACGTAATAGTCGAAACAAGCTAAGTTTGGGCGTTAGGAAAGGCGGGAACAAATCAGTAGATCGAGAATAAGAAATTTCAATGACTACAAAGCAGAGATTTAAATAAAAAGATCTCAGAAGCGGAAAAGGCAAGAAGTCCAGGTTCGGTTTATTCGTGTCCAGTCAATCAATATCCTACAAACGATAAGACTTTATCTCTCAACCGTTACTGCGTTTCCCTACCTCAATCTGTATAAAAGAATCCCTTATACCGGATGGTCCATTGATAGTGACTGGGCCAAATATCTCATGCAATAAGCATCAAACTAAAAAACTACAACGAACGAAACGTGTCTAGCTTGAAGGAGGATACCAGATGGCGCAATGGTTGACCCGCTAGATGGCGCTGCCACAGGTCAAACAGATATCAACTGCGTTTTTTTAAATAGGACCCCTCCCCATTTTTATTACATATTCGTGTAGTACGTAAAAAAATGAATGTTTTAGTTGGACCACTTTTTTCTCTTTGTGATGGATGGCGCTGTAATAGCCACAAACGTATAAGTACGTGGTATCACGTAACATTCCGCCAGTGCGGACGGTATTTCCTTCGTGATACATTACCCGTGTTAAAATGGACCGTTTACCATTTGCGGAAATGGTCGATATCGTGTTGAAGTATGGCTATTGTGATCAAAATGTCCAATGGGCGTTTGCTATGTATGCTGCTCGGTATCCCGGACGGCATCATCCAAGTGTCTGAATCGTTCGCCGGATAGTTAGGTTATTTAAGGCAACAAGAAGCGTTCAGCCACATACGAAACGTCAACCACGACCAGCAATAAATGATGATGCCAAAGTAGGTGTTTTAGCTGCTGTCGTGGCTAATCCGCACAAGAGTAGTAGACAAATTGCGCGAGAATCAGGAATATAGGAAACGTTGGTGTTCAGGATGCTACATCAACATCGACTGCACCAGTACCATATTTCTATGCTCCAGGAATTGCAAGGCGACGACTCAGAACGTCGTGTACAGTTCTGCCAATGGTCACAAGAGAAATTACAGGTAGATAACAGATTTTTTTGTGTTCTATTTGGGGACGAAGCGTCATTCACCGACAGCGTCTCACATTGGAACAACCGAAATAAATGTTCAAACGTACCTACGTTCTGTAATTTAATTTAAAAAACCTACCTGTTACCAATTGCTCGCCTAAAATTGTGGGCTATATCTTTGTGAATATTACAGCGCTATCTATCACAAAGCGAAAAAAGTGGTACAACTAAAACATCCATATTTCTTTACGTACTAGACGAATAATAAAAAAATGGGGGTTCCTGTTTTAAAAAACGCAGTTGATATCCGTTTGACCTATGGCAGCGCCATCTACAGGATGAACCATAGCGCCATCTAGTTTCCCCCTTCAAGCTAGACAAGTTTCGTTCTTTGTAGTTTCTTCGTTTGACGGTTATTTCGTGAGAAATTTGGTCCGGGCACGATCAATGAACCACCCTGTAGAATAACCTTTGGTCCATTTTCCTGACCAATTGCTAAGAACCATTTTTCTCAGCAACGGGTGGACATGTCAACTGGAAATTGATGGTGTAAAAAACAAGCTTTTACGGTAAAGCAATTAAAACATGAGGCCATTTGCATTGAAACCTTCCCGTCTAATATTGGATGAACGTTTGCTTGCTGACTGAACGCTGCGTCTCTTAAATTCTTTTAACTGCTGCTCTGTCAAGACTACCTGCTGATTATTACGACGAAACATAAAATGTGTTGTCGCCGTGGCCCTCAGTCGTTACCTGAAATTATTAAGACTGATTCTTACCTTTAATTATTTATACTGGATCGCCATCTGACTGCTACAGCAAACTGTGGAATGAATATACTTACTTCTCTTTAACATAATTATAAGCTGCTGGTGGAGTTTCATAATACTTTGTGACTGGAATTCTTTAAGTTGAAGTTAATTTAGATTTTATAGAAGCTGAAGCTCAGTTTAGACTTTTCTTTTAAGATAACAATAAATTCCGTAAAGCATTTACGTGAATGATTTTGGGATAGAAAATTCTTAATGCATTTAATCTGGTAGAAGTTAACTATATTCTGAGAACGATCTTGACAAACAATTACAAGGGGTATAGTTCTTTACAAAAATTCTTAAAAAGTAGCGTTGCGCTACATACCTAATTTTCCATCAAAATTACATAACTATATTCTGAGAACGATCTTGACAAACAATTACAAGGGGCATAGTTCTTTACAAAAATTCTTAAAAACTAGCATTGCGCTACATATAGCGAGTGGCTGGCGAGCACACCGCTTCTTTCAAAGTGTTAATTCATACCTCGCTTACAGCGACCTCCTCTCATGTCTCGCTAGCTACGACTGCCTCGTCTCACATCTTACTCGCAACTGCTCGCTTCCAACGCTCAATGCTACAAAAGTGCGGTCTCGCCGCCAACAATGGTTTTTGGTGCAGACAATCCCTGCTACCATTACAGATGTATTACTGCGCGCTGTTTCCCGCTCTTTCTCAAAATGTATCTATGCGCGGTTTCCCGCTCTTTCTCAATAATACACAATGCAATTTAATTAACAAAACAATTTAAATAAGAAACAGTTCAGATAATTACATGCTAAAACAGTTTAACTACGCCTATTACATAATTACATATGCCGCTACTCGGCTTTCTTAAAATTTTACTACGTTGTTGAGTCATATGGACTCAACATAAGTATAAAATTTGATTATAGAAAATAGTTTGAACAAAGTGTATACACAAATGCTGTCATACGAAATGATTTGTCTATCTCTAATAAAGAGAATATGTAAATAGAAAGGGTTTTAGTAGGAATTGTACATCAAGTAAAATTTGGTCCCCTTAAATTTAACAACAAGAATAAGAGTAAATGTGAAAATCAATATACAGATCATATGAAGCAATAGAAAGTTTACATTATGAAACATTTAATTCAAATTGGCATCTCTTAGTACCACAATTAAGGAAGGTACAAAAGGAATTGGATAGCATGGTCAAAGCACTGGCAACTGTCTGTGAATGCACTCAAAAGTCTGTTCCTTTCCCTCACATAGCACAACACCAGGTTTCGCCATGTGGTTCCATCATCGCCTTGCTCCATAGTTTTAGTGTACCCAAACACTAAGTACGTCGTCGAATAGCCTGAGTTGCCGCAGCCACATGAGGATTAAGTTCCATCTCCAATGGTCCATTAAGGTTGGTGGTGTGCATCTTGGTATGCAAACACCTATTGTCGTACATCATACTGTGGTGTGTATCTAGGTATGCAAACACCTCGTCGAGAACATCATTGGTTGAAGTCACGTGTTTCACAATTCACTGATTCTGTGCTCAATAACCATGGGGGTGCACAGGAATTAAGGTACGGGTAAAATTGTTTTGGCAATGGGTTCACGGACATTGTTGGTACCATAATTTGACTACCAAATAATTTTCCCTATGACAAAATATGTTGTGTCGTAATTTGTAACAATATGTAGTTTTAATTTAAGAATTCTTCCAGAAAATTATTGCCATATATAAAAGACATAAAAGTTCCTACTTATTCAGTATTTGATAGTATACAGATTTGTTATAGACAAGTACATTATTACTTATTCTGTATTTACATATCTTAGTTTCTTACATCGTTAATTATAAATTTTGTTGACAATGCATTTCTTGACTTACTGTCCTAAAATTTTATCTTCCATTCAGGGGTGTAGTCGTCAGTTATGAGTCGTCAAATGTCAGGTCATAATATAGAATAAAATTACTGTCATAAAATTATTTAAAGTATTCTTTTGCAGCTGAAAATTAAGGTAAACATTATTCTGGTTAGACATTGTAATGTGTGGTCCCCATCCATAGTGTTGCAATGTGTCACATGCTAGCAAAATTATTTCTTAACATTATACATTTCTTATATACTAACATAACATACACATTCTTCTTCTGCATCTGTGTCAACTCTCTGCATAACCTGTTATAAACATTCAGCATTAATTAACGTCTGCGCACGGCATGACTTATTATAAAACATTCAGTATTAATTATCGTCAGTGCACGGCATGACTTCAATAAACATCTTCTGGTACTTCTCGTCCGCTCCTGGCATGACCTATAAAACACTTTATTGACTTCAAATCGTCATACCTCACACTACAAAAGGAAAACAGGGAAGTGATCGTCAGATTTCAAAACACAGTATCCTCCGAAGAACAAAATATGCACAGGATCGAGATTATTACTGATTCTCAAGATAACGATTGTTATATCGCACTATACACGAACACACTTAATAATGACTTGGTAGAGGAACAGGAGTACAATATGTTCGAGACAATTACACGCAAGGTAGACAATAGTGTAGCAAAATGCGACGCAGAACGCACAGAACTTGAAAATATTCTGGTACAACATAAAGCAGTTTTTGCCAATATTCCAGGAACAATGACAGGATTTATGTACGAATTTCAAGTGAAACCTTCCCGTCTAATATTGGATGAACGTTTGCTTGCTGACTGAACGCTGCGTCTCTTAAATTCTTTTAACTGCTGCTCTGTCAAGACTACCTGCTGATTATTACGACGAAACATAAAATGTGTTGTCGCCGTGGCCCTCAGTCGTTACCTGAAATTATTAAGACTGATTCTTACCTTTAATTATTTATACTGGATCGCCATCTGACTGCTACAGCAAACTGTGGAATGAATATACTTACTTCTCTTTAACATAATTATAAGCTGCTGGTGGAGTTTCATAATACTTTGTGACTGGAATTCTTTAAGTTGAAGTTAATTTAGATTTTATAGAAGCTGAAGCTCAGTTTAGACTTTTCTTTTAAGATAACAATAAATTCCGTAAAGCATTTACGTGAATGATTTTGGGATAGAAAATTCTTAATGCATTTAATCTGGTAGAAGTTAACTATATTCTGAGAACGATCTTGACAAACAATTACAAGGGGTATAGTTCTTTACAAAAATTCTTAAAAAGTAGCGTTGCGCTACATACCTAATTTTCCATCAAAATTACATAACTATATTCTGAGAACGATCTTGACAAACAATTACAAGGGGCATAGTTCTTTACAAAAATTCTTAAAAACTAGCATTGCGCTACATATAGCGAGTGGCTGGCGAGCACACCGCTTCTTTCAAAGTGTTAATTCATACCTCGCTTACAGCGACCTCCTCTCATGTCTCGCTAGCTACGACTGCCTCGTCTCACATCTTACTCGCAACTGCTCGCTTCCAACGCTCAATGCTACAAAAGTGCGGTCTCGCCGCCAACAATGGTTTTTGGTGCAGACAATCCCTGCTACCATTACAGATGTATTACTGCGCGCTGTTTCCCGCTCTTTCTCAAAATGTATCTATGCGCGGTTTCCCGCTCTTTCTCAATAATACACAATGCAATTTAATTAACAAAACAATTTAAATAAGAAACAGTTCAGATAATTACATGCTAAAACAGTTTAACTACGCCTATTACATAATTACAGCATCCTACATTTCATTTCTTGCGAACTCAGCCAACAAAACCTATTAAGTGCTTCCGGTTGACATAGAATCACGAAATTTTCCGAAAAGTGAAGCTTAACAGTGTAGAAGCTTCACAGATTAGAATCATATAATTCTTTATTTGTAATCACATCTCACAATTTTTTGTCAATTTTTATCCAATTGTCTATCTCTGCCTTTGTTTACACAGCAACAGAATCATGAACCAAGTTAAATCTTTTGTCGCATCAAATAATTCATGGTCTCTTGGCGGTGTACTGAACACAAGCTCCTGCCTCAATACAATCAAAAGATACGTACATTCATGTCATATATTCTGATACTGGCAAAGTTACTCATAAAAACTTAGTGAGCCAGTACGGCTGGCTATATTTTTAAACTTTTTTTTAATGAAACCACCCGCCTTCTCAGTACACGCCGCGATGTGAATATCGAGATCGGATTGGAGCCTCTTGTCGTCGCATATCTTTGCCGAGTAGGCTTCCAGGGCGCCGCGAGGCACACGGAACGAGGATGAAGGGGGTCGCTGACAGCCAGCTCGGGACTGTCCGTGAGGAGGGCGAGGAGCTTGTCGGTGGGCCCGGAAGTCGGTTGGCGACGGAGCGCCGTGTGCTCGAAAATCCTAGTGTGGACGGCCGGTGTTGTCACCATGGCAGTCATAGTGTGGAAATTCAAGGGCCGAAAAGTGATGCCTTGGTTTTCTGCCCTTGATTTCTGACGAAGAATTACGGCAGGTTTGGTGTATGAGGTGAACGTAAGAATTCTTAAAAGGTGCACTGTGGTGGCGCGTATATCAGACTAGCGAGTGCTGTAAGCTTTGCTTGGGTTCTGCAGTCTCCAGTTACAGTCCTGTTCGGGTGGAGTGCGTTGATATCAGCATTGTCATCTATTTAGCTGCTTTAAGGTAAATGACTGTTTTCGATAGAAAAGTGGATCCAAGTGAAGGACAGAATCACTGCTCGTCTTATAAAAAAGCCTAAGTAGGCCCCCAAGGTGTTAAACTCTGTAATCTACAGTTATAACAAGTAATTGACACTCTGGTAGTGTCCACGAGTGAACTTAGCTGGTACTGTTAAGTGTCTGTAGTAAGTGAAAGATTGATTTTGGAGCTTTTCAGTCGGACGCTTATGAATCGCTTCAGTTGCTGTTCACTTGTTATGGTATTTTACGGTTCAACTTGTCATGGCGAAATCACCCATAGTATTTTCATAATACAGCTTGGGACTTCATTCTGTGGTTTGGTGTGGCCCTCTCAAGAGTTTAAAGTCCCAAATATTTTGTTACTGCCTTACTGAGGTTGCCTTGCAACAGTTATAGATTTGCCTCTTATCTGTCACACTGTATTGCTCTTTGGTGCTGCGTGGTATAGTTGAAGTGCTCAGTAGTACCGCATCTCCTCCCTCGCCCGGTTTCAGATTTGCGAGCCACATCCTCAGGTTTTAAATTGTAAGACATTTCCAGGGGAAGATGAGGATTCTGACCACAATCTATTGGTTATGAACTGTAGATTAAAACTGAAGAAACTGCAAAACGGTGGCAATTTAAGGATATGGGACCTGGATAAGCTGACTAAACCAGAGGTTGTACAGAGCTTCAGGGAGAGCGTAAGGGAACAATTGACAGAAATGAGGGAAATAAATACATTAGAAGAAGAGTGGGTAGCTTTGAGGGATGAAGTAGTGAAGGCAGCAGAGGGTCAAGTAGGTAAAAAGACGAGGGCTAGTAGAAGTCCTTGGGTAACAGAAGAAATATTGAATTTGATGTAAGGAGAAAATATACAAAATGCAGTAAATAAGGCAAGCGAAAAGGAATACAAACGTCTCGAAAATGAGGTCGACAGGAAGTGCAAAATGGCTAAGCAGGAATGGCTATAGGATAAATGTTAGGATGTAGAGGCTTATCTCACTAGGGGTAAGATAGATACTGCCTACAGGAAAATTAAGGAGAAAAGAGAACCACTTGTATGAATATCAAGAGCTCAGCTGGAAACCCAGTCCTAAGCAAAGCAGGGAAAGCACAAAGGTGGAAGTAGTATGTAGAGGGCTTATACTAGAGTGATGTACTTGAGGACAATATTATACAAATGGAAGAGGATGTAGATGAAGATGAAATGAGAGACATCATACTGCGTGAAGAGTTCGACAGAGCACTGAAAGACGTGAATGGAAACAAGGCCCAGGGAGTAGACAACATTCCATTAGAACTACTGGCGGCCTTGGGAGAGCCAGCCCTGACAAAACTCTACCATCTGGTGAGCAAGATGTATGAGACAGGCGAAATACCCTCAGACTTCAAGAAGAATATAATAATTCGAATCCCAAACGAAGCAGGTGTTGACAGATGTGATTATTACCGAACTATCAGTTTAATAAGTCACGCCTGCAAAATACCAACCCGAACTCTTTACAGACGAAGGGAAAAACTGGTAGAAGCCGACCTTGGATTCCGTAGAAATATTGGAACACGTGAGGCAATACTGACCCTACGGGTATCTTAGAAGCTAGATTAAGGAAAGACAAACCTACGTTTTTAGCACTTGTAGACATAGACAAAGCTTTTTACAATGTTGACTGGAATAATCTCTTTCAAATTTTGAAGGTGGTAGGGGTAAAACATAGGGAGCGAGAGGCTATTTACAATTTGTACAGATAGCAAATGGCAGTTATAAGAGTTGAGGGGCATGAAAGAGATGAAGTGGTTGGGAACGGAGTGAGACAGCGTTGTAGCTTCTCCCCGATGTTATTCAATAAGTATACTGAGCAAGCAGTAAAGGAAACAAAAGAAAAATTCGGAGTAGGTATTAAAATCCATGGAGAAGAAATAAAAACTTTGAGGTTCGCCGATGACATTGTAATTCTGTCAGAGACAGCAAAGGACTTGGAAGAGCAGTAGAACGGAATGGATAGTGTCTTGAAGGGAGGATATAAGATAAAAATCAACAAAAGCAAAACGAGGATAATGGAATGTAGTGGAATTAAGTCGGGTATGTTGAGGGTATTAGATTAGGAAATGAGACACTTAAAGTTGTAAAGGAGATTTGCTATTTGGGAAGCAATATAACTGATGATGGTCGAAGTAGAGAGGATATCAAATGTAGACTGGCAATGGTAAGGAAAGCGTTTCTGAAGAAGAGAAATTTGATAATATATAGTATAAATTTAAATGTCCGGAAGTCGTTTCTGAAAGTATTTGTACGGAGTGTAGCCATGTATGGATGTGAAACATCGTCGATAAATAGTTTAGATAAGAAGAGAATAGAAGCTTTCGAAATGTGGTGCTACAGAAGAATGCTGAAGATTAGATGGGTAGATCACATGACTAATAAGGAGGTGTTGAAGAGGACTGGGAAGAAGAGGATCTTGTGTCACAACTTGACCAGAAGAAGGGATCGGTTGGTAGGACATGTTCTGAGCCATCAAGGGATCACAAATTTAGTATTGGAGGGTAGCGTGGAGGGTAATAATCGTAGAGGCAGGCCAAGAGATGAATACACTAAGCAGATTAAGAAGGATGTAGGTTGCAGTAGGTACTGGGTGATGAAAAAGCTTGCACAGGATAGAGTAGCTGGAGAGCTGCATCAAACTAGTCTCAGGACTAAAGACCAGAACAACAACAACATCCTTATCGACGTGTAATCCTAGCATGGATGTTGTGTAAGTTGGCTGCGCTCTGTTAACGTTTTGTACACCGTGGAAAATCTATCCCGTGCCGCGCGTGTTCCTGCAGCACAGCACGATGCACAATAGCGCATGACGTCGACAAAATCAAAAGGTAGGTATCATATATTTTTAACCGATGTAACCACAGAGCTTAAGAGTTGACTTTCTTGATTTTGTAAGGAAAAGTTTTACATACCTCTTTAATTATAACATCTGTGCGTAATTATTTGTAACAATTCGTTGGCTGTAGTATACATGACATGTAATGATGTTTATGGTGTAAAGTGTTTAAAAAGAAGGAAAATATTTTGTGATACGGTGCGTATCGTAGTGTCTATAGGGTCTGAGTGTACTTTGATAGTAATCAGATTGTATTGCATTTAAGTTGTTTAAATTAAAAATGGTGGGATCTGTATTAATTGCCTTTAGAGATCACAGGTCATATGAAAATTTTGGTATTACCATGTGGCGCTAGACTCTTTATTTAAGCTTGCATTTGAAATTTGTAATTTTTTCTTTGCTTGATAAGGGATTTTGAGTTTTAAGCGTTGTAAATTGATTCTTAGAGCTGCTCATCGATCTGTTAAAATAGTACTTCAGAAACCATCGTTAACAAACTATATTGAGGGTCTTGTGGTTCACGATAACGAATGTTCACTTATTATTTTAAAATCAGGTTAAAGAACTGATTAAGTTTTAAAGGTAAAAAATGCTCTTATTAGAGAAATAGTGCGTGCCCGTACTTCCCACAACTTCCACGTATTCAGAGCACTGCCTTTACGGCGTCGTCTGATATTTTCCCCGGTATCTGTTGAACAATTCCTGTACATATTTGAAAGGCTCCTGTTACAGCGAAGGGTTGTTTCAAGAAAATATCTTTGTTAGTGGATCAAGTAGAAAGATTCCTGATCATGTGGAGGGTTAATAAAAGGTTTCTCCGTCTAATGCTTCTGGCTTATTTATCATTCTCTCTTACTCTGATAAATACTTCACTAATTTTCATTTTCATTATAAACACGGGACTCTATTTTAATTGTTTGGAATAATGGCAAACTAATGCATAAAATAATAATCTATTTTACTGATTTCAACATATAAAATTTTGATAATAATGTCAGTCTCCTGAGTGCCTTTCCAATTATAAGCCAACGGGTAAGTTTGCTCAGGTAATGGATCGAGACTGGCTGTATTCACATTCATGCAGGTACTTGTGTGCTAGAGTCACACATTTGCTGCACGCCGGATTTTAATTCCTGCATCACGATTAAAATGGTGTAACAGTGTAACAAATTACAAGTAAGGCAGCACAGTCGAACGCTATTTGGTCTTGGTTAAGTAGTTCCGAGCTAAGGTGCATTCCGCGATTGTAAATTGGCAGAGGTCTGGCCGAAAGCTCCACACACTAACGACCCGCTGCACACCGCTTAGCCGGCTCCCTTTTGCTCGCCTCCAAGACGGCGGATTTCCCCATAGCGACTCGAATTTGTCCCTGCGCAGCGTGTGTCCCTTCTTCACAACACGGAACTTTCCCTCGCAGCGCAACTGCTTTCACACACGAACGCTAAGAGGGTTCGTTAAGCAAACTGATGACTAGGGTCTGTTTCTGCGGTGAAGCCGTACGTGTATCTTAATTAAGAGAAACTGTCCAAAAATGTAATATTGCTCTCACTACTCACAACGCTAATAAGACTGGCTAATTCACGTAAGGCACGTAGCATTCCCTGGACTATAGGATCGAACCCACGTGTTGCTTGCAACCTTCGTAAACTTTACCCGCGTGATGACAATTAAAATCGCCCTACAATATATTAATTCACAACTTTAATAACAAGAAGAAACTCTCTAGCATCCTAACTAATTCACTGTATTAAGCAATCGGTGGATCTACACATTGTCTACCACATGGACATCAAGTCCACGTGTTAACCCACTATTCAAATTAAATCTCGGGTTCGTGATTATTATTTCCTTCTTTCACGATACAAAAAGTCACAGAATATATAACAATTTCTCAAACATGAAAACACGTTATACATACCTTGTTCTCGCCACTGGGGCGCTCGTGCACAGTGAATCTGTAAGTCACATGTGTTATTCTATTCAATCTCAAAAGACGAATGGTATCTCACACACGCATCTTAATTTAAGATATATCCTGACCTTAAGCTTTACCAGCTCTCTCTTACCATTTCATCGTACTCTTGTGCAACACGTCTCAGAGATTTACCATTACAAAGCTTCACACGATATCTTAAAGTATTAAAAATATTCTTAAATATTTCACACATGCATCTTAATTTAAAGCCTATCCTCATTTCCTAACACTGAAATAAAAGAGTTAGTACCATTGTGGCTCACTTAAGGTGAACTCACCGACCATACCACGCTTTCTTGGCGGAACTACCCAACATGTCCACTCACCATGAAGTCCGCAGCCAGAGTGATTTAGAACAGCATATCACCCAGCATTCTTTGTTCCCTTTGAAATCCTACAAAGGATATTAAAAGAAACTCCTTTCTTACTGCCAACCTTACTCATCTCTGCTTGACCAAGACCTAAACGTCGACTAGCTTTTGCTCTCTTTGGAGCAACCTTACATCTCTGTCCAGCTGTCGCTATCGACTGCTGCAATACTGAAATTGTGCAAATACCTTTCTCTCACAAACACACACACAACATGGGCTACTGATTTAGGGAATTACACAGGGAATGTTGGCTTTACAAGGCCTAACATTAATAAATGACCACTGGTTTTGCCTTCCTTGAGTTTGCTATTAAATTTTCTGCTCTGAGTTTACTTTTACGATTGTCATTACATTTTCTATTCAAAGTGAGTTTATTTCTATGAGAGGGTCCAAGCATGGACCTCTTACCTAACGCCTGCGTGGTTAGGTCACCTAGAGGGTATTTCCCGCTATCCTTGAATCACAAAATTTGGCAAGATGCAAGATTTCACAGTACAAGTAAAGGAAAATTATCGGAGCATTGTGAATTTGTTGTCATTTAAAATGGAAAAAAATTGCCATTGGATATATGACTGTCTCTCCGTCCGTCCATCTGTTACGATACCTATCTGTTAGGAGCAGATTTACATGTCAAGCTGAAATTTGTACCAGGTTCTAAGGTCTACGGTCCCTTGGCGGTGAAATAATCGTTAGGTTCTAAGTGAATGCAGTCAAAAGATACGGCCTTCATGTCACACATTTTGATACTCGCAAACTCTCTCATCAAAATCCCATGATAACAAGAAATGTTTCACAGTTAAAGTAAAGGGAAAAATCATAAAACTGTTTATCTGTAATTATATCATACGTAGGTTGGAACTTAAATAGTGGCAACACCGCTGTGGAGACACCATGCGATGAAATTTACTATTATCGCTCGTAGCACACGTTGTTGACATACCTACATTACCTCTGAGAAAATGGACTTGCCCGTCTTACGTCTCTGGCGTGCGCACAATCGAGGGAAACACTCGTGAGCGATCTGTCTATCGTAACGGTGTCACTAAGTTTTCGAAACAGAAACAACGGAGTTGGATCAAGACTGAACGTGCCAGAGTTTCTAAAGCTCGTCAGTGTCATGAAGGTCCTCAAGAGGCGTGTGGGGAATCGGCATTGCAGTACAGAACAGTTGCATGTTGGGTAAAAGCCTTCAACCAAGGTCGACAAACTGTGTCAGACATGCATCGGGCACGTCGTCCTACCGTCTCTGAAGAAGACGTGCATGCTGTTGCCGCGGTAGTGGACATCCTGAAGGAACGCCTGGGCTTGTGAAAAATTGCATCACGGTGTGTTCCGCATGACTTGACGGAAATGAAGAAATGGATGCGTTACGGCACTGCTCAGACGCACTTGGAGCGCTATGAGCGCGAAGAACAGGATTTCTTACGACGTATCCCAGCATTGGATGAGACATGGGCCTAATTGAAAACTGAAACGCAAGTCCAACGAATGGCATCATTAAGGTGAAGGTTGTAGTGTTTCTCATGCACGACTCTGATGATGTTATCCTAGCGAATTATGTTCCTCCACGGCAGACCGTCAATGCACAGTATTACTGTTCCTTTTCGGAGCATCACCTGCCACCAGCTTTGCGAAACAAACGGCGACACTTTCTGCGCAGCCCAGCCATCATTTTGGACGACCATGCGTGGGCGCATACAGCGCTAGATGTGACTGCTCTCTTCTGTCGATGGGACTGGGAAGTACTGTACCATCCACCATATTCCCCGGACTTAAGTCCTTGTGACTTTGATTTCATTCCGAAGATGAAGGAACCACTTTGTGGCATCCGCTCCAGAACTGTTCCAGTGATTTGACAGCCAGTAGACAGCTCCATTTGCACTATCAACAGAACAGGCTCTGCTAACGGTATACTACGCCTTCCATATCGCTGGCAACGGGTTCCTCACAATGCTGGTGACCTCTCTGAAGGACAGTAACAGGTGAAAACGCGTAACTCTTTTGTTTCGGCTGTGAATAAATAGTTGTCACTATTTAAGCTCCGACCCACATAAAAAAATATTCCTTTTTTCATTTGTTATCCGGCTTCAATCTTGAATTTAAAACAATTTCTGAATTTCCGGGATCGAAATTTTGCTAGTGTAAAAGTTGAAAACAGGAAAAACTCGTCATGATTCTTTATTCCCGGAATGGCTGAACTACCTATATATGTAATTAAGTTTCCACAGATCTCTAAGAGCGCGAGTCCTACTCGTACATGACCAAATTTTAAACATATAAGACGACTTTAAAAGGTTTGCACCCGTTACTGTGTTAGGCCAACGAACTTTTACTGTATACTTCACTTTACGTCGAAATGAGGCAAGCACATGACACTAGTTTCCAACATGGTTACGAAGCCTAAGTAAACAGTAGTCAGAGACTTCTAGCAAAGGTTCATTTTTGCGCCTAGTGAGATCCTATCCTTGGTCGCAGAGCCACTCGAGAAGCGCTGTATTAGGTCCTATTCGTTGGAAAATCGGCGACTGCACGGAAAAGGCTTCTCGGCTGCCTGGACAATGATCTCTGTGATAAATGTCGGTAGCCTTCCTTTCAGCTGAGCATCACTTACGTCTATGTGACACAGATCAACTCAGTAGCACCCTTCAATTACAGCTGGACGCGGAATTGCAGTCGGCCCCTATAGCGCCAGAATTCCGCAGTGAACCTGCGTGCAATTTAAACGTATTGCCAACAAGAATAATACTCTCCAGTTACCACGCCATTTAAAAAAAAAATGGTTCAAAAAGCTCTGAGCACTATGGGACTTAACTTCTGAGGTTATCAGACCTCTAGAACGTAGAACTACGTAGACCTAACTAACCTAAGGACATCACACACATCCATGCCCGAGGCAGGGCCTGCGACCGTAGAGGTTGCGGGATTCCAGACTGTAGCGGCCAACTGTATAAAGGTATATGATACTTAGTACTTACTGGAATTAAGGAAAACGTGGAAGGGAGGACCCACCAATGTAGCTTTCTTTTCACACAACCTGTTTATTTAACAATATATAAAGTGTGTTTTACAGATAATCGAAGCATTTGACCATAAAACTTTCTTTAACGGAATGAACAAAACTACAAAATTCGTTTGACCTTAAGCCTTAAGTTGAATAAACTTTTAATCTTTGCAAAGGATATCTGAAGTGCTCTATTGCGAAACAGCAAACAATATGACATTGATTACAAGACGGCCGGACCTGCAACCCGCTCGTTACCGGCTGAAACAGAGGTGTTTACTACCATGCTGGACCCAGTCTGTCTTATTAAATGCCCTTCTGCAACACATGAAAAATATATAATAAATACATTAGAAGAAGAGTGCTTTGAGGGATGAAGTAGTGAAGGCAGCAGAGGATCAAGTAGGTAAAAAGACGAGGGCTAGTAGAAGTCCTATGGGTAACAGAAGAAATATTGAATTTAATTGATGAAAGGAGAAAATATACAAAACGCAGTAAATAAGGCAGGCGAAAAGGAATACATACGTCTCGAAAATGAGATCGACAGGAAGTGCAAAATGGCTAAGCAGGGTGACAAGAGTGATTCAGTTACCCAAAACAAATTACTTAACTTTCAATTTGAAAACTGTATGTCGAAAGGTTCGGGGCTAAGATGCGCACCTCTGCTTAAAGGTTAAACCGATTATCAAACGATACGACAAAGATAAGACTTACTTCAAAGGAACCAACCTCTTAATTTCAATCGGCAACCAAGTTACGACTGGACCCCAACCCGTCCCTTCTGACAGTTGACTAAAGCCCTGGTGACACTCGGCTGTTAATATTTTGAAGCTTAAACTGCTTGTCAGTTATTAAGACCGCTCTGAAGAAACATCTTAAAACATTACTTGTGAACACTTATTACAAGAGAGGTCACTCAGCGTAACCACAAGACCCAGCTAAAATACATCAATAATTACCTAGTCTTTCCAACACAGAAACTAATAACTGAGAAATGCAATTATAATCAAAGAACTGGACCGGTTTACAGCTGAATCTTTTGTTTAACGGCGACCTGTGTCTTAGTACAATTTATCCTGCTGTATTTACGATCAGGAGCTGATTGATTAGAACATTAATGATCGGGTTTAAACCACAAAATAAAGGCCAAATAACAGCGCGACCAACTTTCAAACGTCAACTGGTGTCTTAGTACAATGCTGCCTATATCTACGACCAAAGAGCCGACCGTGTAAAACTTTGAGAGTCGGGTACAAAACAAAAAATAATAAGGAGGGAAGGTTGACAAAGAAACAAATCACCACGAGGATTACAGAACGTTACTCCCGTTTATCACCAAGCAGTTTCATAGATCTGCGCAGCGTCGCAGTGGTTACTGATTGGTCCTGAGAACTTCCGGGTAGAAGAGGGCACCCAGGCCACGACCGGTCGTCCAGCACTAACGTTGCCAACGAACAGACGCCTGCTGGCCTGCTGCTTGGAGTCGACGCTCACCTCGGTGAAGTACTCCGGTATCTTCACTCTGCGCAGGCTCTCTTTGCGCAGCTCCTGGAATCGCTCGGACCTCGTAACCAATTCTTGTCGCGACGCTACCGCCAATCCCCAAACTTCGTGCCTCCCTCTCGGGCTGTTTGTTTTTTTTTTCCTTTATTGTATTTCGCTGGCAGCAGCGTAATACGCCGCTCTGCAGCCTACAGATAAAGTTAAGAAACACAAGAAGGAGACATAACAATAAAAATAGGAGATGAAACGGTGCCTGTTTAAAACTGGTACATGGCAAAAAAGTTGTGAAGGAAACATAAGAAACAATGAAGTCAGTGATGCTGATGAAACACACTTAAGAAAGAGACAGACACAATTAAAAAACATAGCGACAGTCTGGTTTCTGTTCGCAGCACTTGAAAAAGCAGTAACACAACACGTTGCAGTTACGGAAAACACTGTACTTTAGAGTACAAAGACATGCGCATATGGTGGGGAGGAGAACTCAGATAAATGAGGGGGGGGGAAGGCAAAATGGGGGGAGCCGATGGAGGAAGAGGCCACAAAAAATGAGGGAACAGGGTGGGTGCGAGAAAGGAGTGGGAAAGACAGACAAGGGGAAAGAAAAAGGAATAGGCGGGAGAGAATGGAGTGAACGAGTGGGTAGGTGGAGAAAAATCCCTATGGAAGAGGTGAGAGAATAAGCCCGAGAAAGGGATCGAGAGAGGGATGGGGAGGTGAGCATCATACTTGATAGGAGGGATAAATGGAAGGAGGGACGTCCTCATCTGGGAGTGGGAGTTGATGGAACCAATCTCGGTAAAGGAGGTGAAGTGTGTAGAGATGGAGGGTAGGGCAGACACAATGGTGAAGGCACCGCAGCGGGCAGGGATTCGAGAGGAGAAGAACAACCAGACGATGAGGGGGGAGCAAGTCGGCGGGAAATGTAGAGGACACAGACATGTTTTAGGGAAAGGAACAGATGGGGGAAAGGAATCAGGTCGTAGAGGATCCATGTGGATGATGGAAGGTGTACACGGAATGTGAGGTGCAATGCATAGTGCTCTCGAGGATCTGGAAGGACTTATAGAATTTGGGGGGGGGGGGGGAAGATATCTTGGGACTGGCATAACAGAGGATGGAACGGAATAAGGAGTTGTAGGTGTGGCGGATGGTATAGGGGTGCAACCCCCATATATGGCCAGAGAGGAGTTTAAGGAGACAGAGGAGGCTGTGGGCTTTGGATTGGATAGAGCGAAGATGAGGGATCCAGGTGAGGTGACAGTCAATGGTGAGTTCAAGGTAGGTGAGGGTGAGGGACCCTCTTGGGCCAGTGAACCCTGTATATATAGCTCGGGAAGCGAAGACCTTGTATGGTTCAAATGGCTCTGAGCACTATGGGACTTAACTTCTGAGGTCATCAGTCCCCTAGAACTTCGAACTACTTAAACCTAACTAACCTAAGGACATAACACACATCCATGCCCAAGACAGGATTCGAACCTGCGACCATAGTGGTCTCGCGGTTACAGACTGTAGTGCCTAGAACCGCTGGGTCACTCTGGCCGGCACATTCTAAGGATACAACCCACAGATATCAACTCTTCGTCATAGGTGTTGGCAATGGGGCTGCAAGAGGGGTAGTCGACACTACACCTGAGCCAGTAACGCCACAGAGAACAGCCCACTAATGGCGTCACAGGTCAGTAGACTTCCAGTATTCAAACGTCGCACCTGGTTGACACACACTGATGGTATATGAAATGGGTTAAAACAGAATTATTAGTGACTTATTACCTTCATTGATACTGGCGTAAGTGTGATTTTTAGAAAAATGAGTTAAGTTACTGCATCATGTAGAACCAACAGCACTCTTTTGGATTTCTTAGTGATGTATCTCTTCTGTACAAAATAGCATCACAGGTGGCACCACAGTTTCTACTGTCAAAAGGGTTCTATGATTCTTGATAAAGCATAGCCAGGTAAGTCTGATGCCATGTATCTAAATTAAATTTTCTGTTCCATCACTGGGCAGTTTTCCATGTTTCATTATTATTACCACTATAATTATTCTTACTTTACTGAAAAGTTTGTTTTATTTTAACACTAACAATATTGTCTTCAGGTAAGTTTTGTATGAGAACATTGTACAGACTGTTTCCAGACCAGTTTTATGTTATTATATTTCTACCTAAACTGTTAGCTTGTTTATTTGTCAGATGTTACTGGTGTTTGTAAGAGTTTATGTTTATGTTAATATAATAAATCAGGAAGGCTTCGACACCATGAACGAAGGGACAGAAATTTTGGATTCTCCTTCAGAATATCATCAGCCGGAAATTCGGTTTAGTGAAGAAAAGGATCAAGAGCAATCACGTGGAAGAAAACGAGAAAGATAACACGGAAGATACAGCTTGTTACTGGAGCAGCAAGCAGCAAGCTGTACTTGTTTAACAATTTTTACTGCTTCCATGGAGGACTTTATTTCATATTTTATCATGTTTGAGTTGAGCTTCTTAGCTCATCATGCATTTTTACAATTTTAAGATCATGTGCTATATATTACTTTCATTATGAAGAAGATATGCTTAGCGATATTTAAATCAAGTCATGGATTTTAGAACAAATGTATGCAACCAGTTGACTATACACTTTACTTTTTGAAAATTTATTCGTGGTTGCTGCTGTCACTGTCTTTGCTTCAAAAGGGAGATCACTGGGGATCGGTGGAACACGGAACGAACTGTTTTTCATAGAATAAGTGCTAGCCTCAATTACATTACAATGAAGTCCTTAGCCTTCTGTTGTAAAGTCATTACATAGTATCTGCCACCTCCGTGTTTTGCGCTGCACTACCGTAATGTCTAGTAAGGTTGCCCCGGATTTGGAGTATTTAGAAGTAATGTATACATAAATGGGTCGAGATGTATCTCTTGTAACTCTGAATTCATTTTATGATATGTTGATGCAGTTTACCTGTTTGGTGGTAGGTAACTTATGAAAGATTTTCTAAGGATTTTGAAGATCTTGCCTGTTCAGTCTGTGTATCTATCATTACGTTTTTTAGTCTTCGAAAGCATTACTAAAGAGGCCGAGTTTGTAGTTGATATATGAATATACGAACATTCAGTAGAAGCGCTGTTTAATTTTGGGTTAAATTATGTGTCGGTCAAGGGAATTTCTCTTTGTCAAACAGGAAACCATCAGAATGAGTATTTAAGGGATTCTGTGTAATGCCAAGATGCTTGACGAAACAGGATGACCATCAAAATGATTTAAGAATCAGTGTATTCTTCCTGCTGCATCCAACTTACAAAGTTCTCAGTATCTTAAAACTTGAGGATATACTGTTCTGCAGGTAGTATCATTACAGTCGTGTATTTACCGTCTTATTTCCTGAAAAAGGGTCATTGGTCTCCACGTAATTTGCAATATCGATTAGTTATTTGCGTTCAAGTTTAATTCTACCCATTATGGGTGGCATTAAGTAATATACTATTTTTATGTATACCGATTGTCAAAAAAGGGAAGACCTCAGAAGTGGACGAAGAAACGAAATGAAGCTTCACCTGTTATTTCTGTGACATCAAAATCTAGTCATATTTATAAGGATTTTTGCAGTATGGGCCCACTTATCAGTATGGCGTTGCACCACTTCTGTAGTAGGTGGTTGCTTACCCTGATTCGGCTGGTAAGGTTGGCATAAAGGAACTGTATCGTCTACTGAGGCAAGCCGGGCCAAAAGTTTTGCAAGTGGCCCTTAGTGTCCCCGATGAAGCTGACGTCAGAACTGGTCCCCCAAACGTTCTACAGGTGACAGAACTGAACATCTTGCTGGGTCCAGTAGGACCTGCTGTCGGGCAGACAGTTGATAGTGCCGCGTGCCACTTGTGGGCGAGCACTGTGCTGTGTAAAACAGCACTGTGAGAGGTAATACACGAGGATATTCGTGACGTAATACTGTGCTTTCAAAATTCACTTAATTACTACTGATCATGACGAGAAGTAATACCCGATGCATGCCCCCCCCCCCCCCCATGACGCCAAGAACAATACCTCTGTGCCTCTTCGAAAGACTGGAACAATGGGACCCCTCTAAATGTCGCTGCCATACTAGTCTACCATGTAGTGCAAAACCGCAGTTCATTGCTGAGCACGTTTGAGCACGTCGTGACGGTAGTCGTCAGTTGTCGTACTTCCTGATAATGTCATCACTCCAAACGGAACCGTTTATGTTGCGGTATTAACTGTGTCTACGCATTGGTCGTTATTCCTTAGCAAGTATGCTGCAAGTTTCCGACCAATAGTGCGGGAGTACACTAAATGTTTCAGTGAGTCCATTACTTATTCTCAGCAGGCAGTCTTGCTGAACAATACGGCATTGTCCTTTTGAATGGTCAGATGTGGCGGACCAGAGAATTTCTACTCTAATGAGTTACATACATCCCGACATTGTGTACACACACGGAGTAGCATAGATACCTGATCCTGTTTTCCAGGTGCTACATTTTTTTTTAACATGTAGCATAATATTCGTGATCACTTTTGTCCATTAGGGACAGAATTATGTGACATCCTTTCTTAATGGCTGCCTACGGAACAAAATAAATGTTCCTTCCAATACCATGTTATTTTTAGGAACAGTGGCTTAACCTGGCCGCTTGAATGTCACGAAATATTTACACATTAATTTCATCACCGCGGCGGCAGGATAGCGCAGTATCCTCTTACATCACTAAAAATATTATGTTGATCCAATTCTCTCTTACATTTTCATTTTAATACTGGATGCCCTGTCTGTTCTAAATCGACTGCTGTTTTCTCTTCTACCACATCTTGAGTGTACTTTTGTGATTTCTTCGCGTTCTTGCTGCAGCCATTTCGCCTTAACGTCTATGCACTTCCTGTTTATTTCATTCCTCAGCGACTGTACTCACAAATTCCCTGAACATTTTTGTACTTCCCACCAGGAAAAGACTAGCTACAGTTTTGGCAACCTGGTGCCATTCGGGCGCTGTAATTTCAATAAAGACGAACAGGAATGTTCTTACGTGTAATGAGTTAGGAATAGCTCATAGGCAGGAAATGTCAAACAAGTGAGAAAGGCTTGATATTGATTATTAACCGTTATTGGTTGAGGAATGGCTGTGTAAACGTCATACGGTCATACAAACAGTGTACAGCGTCATATTTACCTGGTGACCAAAACTGGAACAAATTTTTTGCCATCGAAAATCGGTAACGCGTTACCGTATCTACCAAGTTTCGCTACCATTTTTCACTGTCTTACAGCAGAATCATTATTTCCAATCAAATGACCTACATAAAAGTTTTCCTGTATTTAAGACACGTAGCTGCCAAACGAGAACACTAAGATATGTTTCCTCCGCTTTATCCAACAGTTCTATCGTAATTAACGCAATATGGAATGGCAAATAGGAGGGTACGTAAAACATTTGACAGAGATTAAGGTAGAATGTAAGTGAGAACACGAACCGACTGCTCAGCTCGGTACACTCTACAGGCTAATTTAAGGCCCAGAGGTCAGCTATCTGCGGAGGCACTCGGGCAAACGTGCGGTCCGGGAGACGGTCATCCGAGCTCTCACGTCTCGCCCGGTTTTAGTACGTTGGTAGAGTGTCACTGCGCCCAGCACGAGTGGCCTCACACGCCGCAGATGAGGACAAATGCCGGCCGGCGGGACGGCGCGAACAAATCATAATCTGGAGCTCCCAGGCGTGCCAACTCCTGCACATAAATTTATTATAACTCGGAGAAACAACGGCTATCCATAGCGTTGCTCTGGCGCCCCAAGGGCATCACAGCCGGTGTCCAGCGGCGCAGTTACAGTAAATAGACCTCTCCGTTTTTAAAACTCCACTAGTGGGAAAAAAGAATGTAGGAAAGAAAAGAGACGTGTATATGTGCCCATCGCATTGCACAAACTTGGAAGTTGTTCAGAATAATTTAAAATGAGATCCTGACTACATTTTTATAGCAGTGCAACAGTGCCACGTATTTATTTCTACGCTTTTAATACGTGGCATCGAACGTATGTTGCTGAAAGCAATAAAAAGTAAACCGTTACATTTAAACGTCAGCTGCATCATCATGGGTTGGAGAGAAGTGTGGAAACAACACAGGAAATGTTTGCATCAGCAAAACGCAGCGGCCAGCGATGTCTGTAGGTTGCGCTGCCGTATTTGACCACGAATGGCACCTGTGCAATGCATCAGTACGATGCAAGAGTCACTCGTCGTCAAAATAGTGTTCCTTGTAGTTGTGAGTGCATTCTGTCGGAGCTAAGTGAATTATAAAGTGGAAAAAATTGTTGGTGTGGGTATGGTGAGTGATTCCGTAACCAAAGTAGCCGAGGCGTTTGGTGTTCCAAGAGGCCGCTTATCAAATATTTACACCTTCTACAGACAAAGTGGAATTTATCTACTAAGTCACTGCGCGACGATACGGTGTGTCGAGTGATCGTGACAGACTATTATTGAAGACGATTGTGACGAGAATGAAGATGATACCTGCAAAGTCATACAGAATTGAATGTCCTATTCGCGAGAACTGGCAGCATGAAATAACACGAGGAGAGATCCATAAGCTGGGAATTGCAGGGCGGGCTGCAATGATGATGCAAATTCCTATAACAGCCACAAAACCTATCCGAATTTACAGCCCGTGGCAGATATTTCGTGATAATTTGGGCAACCATATGGTGGTATTCCATATTCTGTCAAGAATTATGTGACATTTTGGGCAGATCAGGTCCATACAATGGTACATCGTTTGTTTCCCAGTGGTGATGACTTATTCCCATATTCTCACAGCTCGCATCGTCCAGAATTGGTTTTGTGAGCACAAGGATGAATTGTTGCATCTCGTTGACTACAATCGTTAACAGGTATCAATGTCAATGAGCCCTTCTTGTCTACTTTGGATAGAAGGGTGCATGATCGCTGCCGACTTCTACCGTAGTTACCTGAACTTATCACTATTTCGCAGAAGAATGGAGTAAGTTTCTCTCGAAGACGACACAGTTTGTTGGCATCCAAAACAGCTTCCATTCCGAGACCATATTATCCATGGTAATATGTTGCGATTTTAGTTTTTCTGAATTTTGGCCCGTCGTGTACTTCTGCCTCTGCACAATTTCAAGTATTTGTGCAAGAAATGTCAGAAAATATAGCGTACCAACGCTATCCATTTTGTGTGCTGTTCAAGAATGAGATCTAAATTTAATATGAAACGAAATGAATGGTGAAGATTTGCTGGAGACAGTACTATACTCAATGAAATTGAAGAAGAGTTACGGTGTAAGTTGAGTGGAATGAACCCTTTAAAGATTTAAAAATATGGACTAAGAGTAAACCGAACAAAGGCGAAAGATGTGAAAGAAATGAGATTGGCCTTAAACTCTGCTCACAATTGTGGGCCACGAATTATTCGCTGTTAAGGAAAACTTAACTTTGCAACAAAGTCTTCGAAGAATTCACTTGGCGTACGGTTTAGAATTCAAGACATGCAGGAATAAATAGCCCAGTATGCCAATATCGTTTATTTTTTAGAGATACTTACGGAGACTGGATGTGGCACAACGGAATGCCCAGAGTCGGAGTAAAAATAAAATAAAACATCTCAACTGCACGGCTATTGGCGAATTTCTTTCTTAAATATTTGAACAGTCGCTGTCCCACCTTGACAACGGATCAACAAAGACTAAACTGCTCTGAATGCGAAACTCGGGGCTGGAAGTAACCTTCGGATGATGCGTCACTGCGAAATAACGTAGCTAGATGAAACTTGTTCCATGCACAGAAAGTACAACAGCACAGAAGAAAGCGGAAAGAAATACGAAATGAGAAGAACATAAATGACACACTTATTCAAAAACAATAATTACACAGAAGTCACATTGATTCATGATATTCCCCTGAACCAAAAAAAAAAAAAAGTTGAACATGGTTCTTAGTGATGAACATCAATAAAATCAAAACGAGGATAATGGAATGTAGTCGAATTAAATCGGGTGATGCTGAGGGAATTAGATTAGGATGTGAGACACTTAAAGTAGTAAAGGAGTTTTGCTATTTGGGGACCAAAATAACTGATGATGGTCGAAGTAGAGATGATATAAAATGTAGACTGGCAATGGCAAGGAAAACGTTTCTGAAGAAGAGAAATTTGTTAACATCGAGTATAGATTTAAGTGTCAGGAAGTCGTTTCTGAAAGTATTTGTGTGGAGTGTAGCCATGTATGGAAGTGAAACGTCGACAATAAATAGTTTGGACAGAAAGAGAATAGAAGCTTTCGAAATGTGGTGCTACGGAAGAATGTTGAAGATTAGATGGGTAGATCACATAACTAATAAGGTGGTATTCAATAGGATTGGGGAGAAGAGGAGTTTGTGGCACAACTTGACGAGAAGAAGCGACCGGTTGGTAGGGCGTGTTCTGAGACATCAAGGGATCACAAATTTAGCATTGGAGGGCAGTGTGGAGGGTAAAAATCGTAGAGGGAGACCAAGAGATGAAAACACTAAGCAGAATCAGAAGGATGTAGGTTGCAGTAGGTACTGGCAGATGAAAAAACTTGCACAATATAGGGTAGCATGGAGAGCTGCATCAAACCAGTCTCAGGACTGAAGACCACAACAACAACATCGTTCTTAGTGTGGTGTGTAATCACCAAGGACAGCAACGTGCTCCAGTGCTGGCCACAAGGTCAGTAAGGCATTCTTGTGGTAGGGCGTTCCATTCATCCAGCAGCGAGGGTGAAATGTGCTGGACGGTCGTTAAGGCAGTTGGACGTGCTGCAGAACGTTTCCCCATCGTATCACCAGAATGCTCGGTGCGATTTATGTCAGAGGAACTGGCTAGCCAAATCCATTCGCCGACTATCGTCTCGTTTCAAAAGCTCCTCCAACACCGCATTCGGTCCTCATTTCATGTGCACTGACCACCAAAGAAATTGGTACAGGCATGCGTATTCAAATACAGGGATATGTAAACAGACAGAATACGGCGCTACGGTTGGCAAGGCCTATATAAAACAAAAAGTTACAGGCGCCATTTTTAGATTGGTTACTGCTGCTACACTGGCAGGTTATGAACAGTTAAGTGAGTTTGAACGTGGTGTTTCAGTCGGTGCACGAGCGATGGGTCACAGCATCTCCGAGGTACCAATGAAACGCGGTTTTCCCCGCGTGACCATGAATACCTTGAATACCAGGAATAGAGTAACACATCAAATATCAGACATTGCTGCGATCGGGAAAAGATCCTGCAAGAACGGGACCAAGAACGACTGAAGAGAATCGTTCAGCGTGACTGAGGTGCTACCCTTCCGCAAACAGCTCCAAGTTTCAATGCTGTGCTATCAACAGGCGTCAGCGTGTGAACCATTCAACGAAACATCATCGTTGTGTGCTTTCGGAGCTGAAGGCCCAGTCGTGTACCCTTGATGACTGCATGGCTTTTCGCCTCACCTGGGCCTGTCAACACCGACATTGGAATGTTTATGACTGGAAACATCTGGCCTTGTCGGACGAGTATCGTTTCAAATTGTATCGAGTGGCTGGTCGTGTACAGGTATGGAGGCAGCCTCATGAATCCATGGGCCCTGCATGTCAGCGTGGGCATGTTCAAGCTGGTGGAGGCTCTTTAATGATGTGGGGCGTGTTAATTTGGAGTGATATGGGACACCTGATACGTCTAGATACGACTCTGACAAGTGACACGTACGTAAGCATCCTGTCTGATCACCTGTATCGATTCATGTCCATTCTGCATTCCGACGGACTTGGACAATTCGAGCAGGACAATGCGACACCCCATACGTCCAGAATCGCTATAGAGTGGCTCCAGGAACAGTATTATGAGCTTAAACAGTTCTGCTGGCCATCAAACTCCCGAGACATGAACATTATTGAGCACACCTCGAATGCTTTTCGACGCGCTGTTCAGAAGAGATCTCCACCCTCTCGTAATCCTAGGGTTTTATGAACAGTCCGGCAGATTCATGGTTTCATTTCCTGTCAGCACGACTTCAGACATTTGTCGAGTCCATTCCAAGTCGTGCTGTGGCGCTTCTGCGTGCTCGTGGTGACCTTACACTATGTTAAGCACGTTTACCAGTTTCTTAGGCTCATCATTGTATATGGATAACAATGCATCGTCATTCATAGAAATGAAGTCAAAGCGGAATGCACCCCAGGAAAGGAGCACATAGGAAACGAATATAGTGTCACAGTAACGTTGACCAGTGAAAGAACTGTGTTAAAACAATTGGAGCTCAGACAGCAATATGCCGCAAACGTTGCCGCCAGTATGCTGGTTTCAACGGAACACAACGTACTGGTCGCCAGGTAAGGAGATCACAACACAGTCGTTGTGCCACTGTGGAGTGTGAGATTGATGCCTTGCAGTACTACTAAATGTTGTTTGGGCTGCACCTGATGTTAGACTGTTGCACAATCTAGCAGTCATCTGCTAACGTAGTTGATCCCCAGGTCGGGGCAGGACTGGTTGTGGTTAGCAGCGCCGCCCGTTCACATGAAACAACGCTGTGAGCACTCTTTAACTCTTTAGTTAAACTCGTCACACTTCGTCTTTCCATTTTCTCTACGATTCTTCCCCAAGTGAATTCACTCATGGCCGGCCGGGGTGGCCGAGCTGTTCTAGGCGCTACAGTCTGGAACCGCGCGACCACTATTGTCGCAGGTTCGAATCCTGCCTCGGGAGTGGATATGTGTGATGTCCTTAGGTCAGTTAGGTATAAGTAGTTATAAGTTCTAGGGGACTGGTGACCTCAGAAGTTAAGTCCCATAGTGCTCAGAGCCATTTGAACCAGATTCACCCATGTATTGCCTCCGGGCCATTTTGTAACGAATTACACCGCCACAGTGCACTGTAACTGCTCGCTGATTGACACACACTTTCTTTTCCAGTTCTTTCAGCTGCCTCGTGTTGTGGGGCGCTATATGGCTCTGAGCACTATGGGACATAACCTCTGAGGTCATCAGTCCCCTAGGACTTAGAAGTACTTAAACCTAACTAAGAACATCACACATCCATGCCCGAGGCAAGATTCGAACCTGCGACTGCAGCGGTCGCACGGTTCCAAACTGTAGGGTGCGCTATAGTCATTCTGACTTCACGTCAAGTGACCTACAAACTTTTGTGTACGGTTGGGATTACTCGGGCCACATGCTCCCAAATTTTCATCTTTTTACATCGAGTAGTTAAAATTTTATATTACTTTATGTTACTCCTTCTGAAGTTTGGCAGGTTAGTTTAATTTATGCCAGTATCGACAGAAGGACCAAATGCTTCGATAACCATACTGCCGACGCGGAAAAGTAATCAGTGCCAGTGCATTAGTACCTTTGTACGCCTCTATACTTCCCTGAACCAACCTTTCTTTCTGACGGGTTTGTTACACCTGTTTTGAATCACCCTCGTAATTCTTCATTTGAAAGGCGTAAGACAAAATTTACAGCTAGTTTCCTTTATATTTTTGGATAGTAATATTTGATAATATTGACTGGAATGTGCGCCTTGAAGTACGTAATGTAGCAGGGACAACATCATACAGGGAGCTAGTACAGTAACTAGAGAAAGAAGCAGTGTTTGAGAACAGAACGATACGGAGTTGTATTTCTGTAGCATCGCATCTCAAATGCTTCGATTCTCTTCTGTTCTGGGTTTCCCACAGTCCATGTTTAGCACTATTCTGGCTCCAAACGTACACTATCAGAACTTTGTTCCTTAAATTGAGGCCTACATTTGATACTAGTAGACCTCTCTTGGCCAGGAATGCCGTTTTGACAATGCTAGTCTGCTTTCGATGTTGTCCTTTCTCCGTCCGTCATTTGTTATTTTGTTGCATAGGTATATGAATTTCTTAACTTGTCCTACCTCGTGCCCATCAGTCCTCATGTTAAGGTTCTCGCTGATTTCACTTCTGCTGCTTCTCATTACTTTCGTCTTTCTTCGATTTACTCTTCATCCATATTCTATATTCATTAGAGTGTCCATTCCATTCATTGGATAATGTAATTTTTCTTCATTGTCTTCAAGGAATCTGTACGGGGCAGGCAGAGCTCAGAGCCTGGGAAATTCAACCTGCCTAGGAAATGTTAATCCAAAATATTACTCAGCGGGCTTGGAAGCTGTGAGGTGGCAGACCCATCACCAAACTTTTCCTATGATGTTAGGTGGCTTGGAGAAGGGATACACACGGAGAATAATTGTGTCATTTTTTTATGGGAGAGATCAAAAACACCATAAATTGATACTGGTTTTGTTGTCCAGGACCATTATTCAGGTTAAGGAATTCCATCCACTTAACAAAAGAATGTCTTACATAAGAATCAAACTCCAGTGGAACGATATGACATTCATAAATGCCCATGCACCGACTGAAGGTTCAACTGAGGATGAGAAAGATGAGTACTATGAAGAGTTAGAGTAGTCGAAAGTATTCCAACAAGAAATGTGAGAATTATCCTAGGGGACTTGAATGGAAAATAGGTAAAGAGGAAATGTTTATCCCTACAATAGGAAAACATAGCAAGGACTCAATCACTAACGAAATCAGATTAACAGTAAAGAAATGTCAGAGGGTACAGAGGAGCTGAAATTGGCTCAGATCTCTTCCTAGTGGTAGGAAAGTGCAAATCAAGATGATTTGGAGTCAACAACCAAACCCCACAACGAAACCTAGTTTAGACATCGAACGACTGAAGGAACTGTCTGTTAAAGAAACCCATGCGATTGGAATTAATAAGCGATTTACGGTATTGCAAGAAGCTGAGTATGTAAATAGTGTCGAGAAGGCTGGGGAAACAATAAAAACTGTAGTAACAGATGCAGCAGAAAAAACACTGAGCAGGAAAAAGAAAATGAAGAAACAGAAATGGTACTACGAGAAGTGTCAGAAAGCAGTGGAATATAGGAAAGAAGCCAGGATACTGTGGCTGCATAATGAGGAGAGTGAGGACAGGAGAGAGACCTTCAAGGCGGTTGGAAGAGAAACAGCAACAGTTCTACGAACAGATAAAAGGAATCATCTAACTGGAGTCCTAGAATCCATAGAAGTGGAAAGCAGGAATGGAAACTCAAAGAAGTTGTTTCAGAATACAAAGAAAAATAAGAGAGTTTATGAGAATGGAAACCTATTGATAAAAAATAAATATCAAAATAAGCTAACACAGCTGGAAGATATCTCCGAAAGATGAAAAGAATATTTCTCAGAAATGTCAAATTCCATTGATCCTCACATAACCTTCAATTACGCAATGTCTGAGAGTGACAGCGTTAATAATGATGAATGTAGAGTCACAGAACAGGAAGTGATCCACACCATTCAAAAGCTGAAAAACAACAAAGGAGCAGGCGATGACGAGATACCAGCAGAGATGTTAAAAAAAGGAAGAAGCAAACTACACAAAGAAATTTATAAACTTGTCGCTAAGATATAGAAATCTGAAACACTGCCTGAAGATTGGAAAACTGCAATAATTTGTCCTGCACACAAGAAAGGAAACAGAATGGAATGTGGATATTACACAGGAATAAGTTAGTTGAACATGACATACAAAATCCTGTCAATGAGCATTCTGGAAAAACTTAAACCTTACCCAGAAAATATTATTCAAGATTACCAGGCTGTAATTCGAACAAACCGTTCCACAACTAATGATCTACTTACCATACGACCGATCTTTGAGAAATACTGGGAATTCAACAGAAACATCCACTGTCTTTTCACTGACTTCCCGCGAGCCTATGACAGCATCCACAGAACTAGCCTCTACAACACTATACCCAGTAAAATCATTCGGATGATACAACTGTGCATGGATGGCTCTCAGGCAGCTGTGAAGTTCAGAGGATCACTATTCCCCGCCTTTCGTATTAAAACAGGCTTACGACAAGGAGACGCTCTTTCATGTGTCTTCGGGAGAGTAATTTACGTCAACACAATGGTCTCCGATTCCAATAAAACTCCTAGCTAATGCAGATGTTGTAGTGTTCCTGGGTGAAACTGAAGAAGAACTGAAAGACATGTACAGATCTTTCAGGCACAGTGTCAGCAAAATGGGGCTTTTGATTAACCAAATGAAAACAAATGTGAAAGTACGCTTTCCCGGCATTTACAGCTGGCGAAGAGTTCTCGGGCTTCCAGCCGGGTGGCGGTGTCTTCAAACTGCGACGTTTCGACGAGTGACATACTCATCGTCTTCGCCAAACGAAAACAGAATATATGGAAACAGGTCGAGTAATAAACCCAAATCGTTACTTTGAAATTGACCAACATTCTAAATTCAGAAAATTCCTTCGGTTTAAATACCTTGCATCACGTTTCTACAGTAAAAATATCACAACAATGGATATAAACTAAAGAATAGCCTCAGGGTCAAGATGTTTGTACTCGCCAAGTAAACTACTCTAAAATAAAGCTTCATCAATCACCACAAAGATGAATATATACAACACTACCATCTGCCCATAGTACTTTCCGGTTCAGGATGATGGACGCTTACAAAGAATAAAAGAGAAAAAACTGAATGTTTTCGAAAGAAAAGTAATAAGAAAACTCTGGGGACCTGTGTTGGAGAATGACGTATGGAGAATTCGAAGGAATAGTGAAATCCAGCAGCTAATAAAGCAACCCACTATCAACCAGGAATTAAAAAGTAGGAGACTGCAATGGGCTGGACATGTGGCTAGAATGGAAATCAACAGAATCACCAAAAAATCAGTTGAAAGAATTCTCTAGGGAACAAGACCATTGGTCCGACATCGTGCAAGGTGGAAAGATGACATAGAGAAGGACATTGCAGCAGCAGGAATTTCCGCAGGGTGGAGAGGGACTGCGAGAGATAGAAGGCGGTGGGAGCAGATTGTTGATGCAACGCGTGGTCTACAGGGTGTGTGATCGCTGAGGATAAGAAAGAAGAAGAATTTTCACTCAGAATAGCAATGTCTTCAGCGGATTGTAGGCTTATCATTGGTATCGTTTCAAGTTTAATTATACTCCTGTAACTCTGTTTTACTAGCATTATTGCTTCTTAGATGTGCAGATTGAATAATGGGAGAGGAAGAGTACATCCCTGTGTTACACCCTTTTGAATTAGAGAAATTTGTTCTCGGTCTTCCACTCCGTCTTGGCTCTTGTACACGTTGCATATTACCCGACTTTCCCTGTAGATTACCCTTATTTTCCTCATACTTTCGAATATCTTGCACCATTTGACGTTGTCGGTCGAGTGCTTTCTGTAGTTCGATAAATCCTATGTCTTGCTTCCATTATTAACCAAAAAGTAAGAATTGCCCCTCTGGTGTCTCTACCTTTCCTACAGCCAAACTGATCGTTATGTAACAGATCCTCAGATTTCTTTTCCTTTCTTTTGCATGTTACTCTTGTGAAGAACTGGACTGCATGAGGTTCTGATTGTATGATAATTCTCCCACTAGTCAGCTCTTGCGTTCTTCAGAATTGCATGGATTATATTTTCGCGAAAGTAAGATGGCATATCACCAGACTCATACATTCTAAACACCAAAGGGAACAGTCGCTTTGTTGCCCCTGCCCCCAATAAATATAGAAACTCAAAAGGAATGTTATCTATTCCTTCTACCTTATCCGACCTTAAGCCTCCCAAACCTCTTTTAAATTCTGATTCTAATACTGGATCCCCTCTCTCTTCTAAATCGTCTGCTCTTTCTTCTTCCACCGCTTCAGACACATCTTCTCCCTCATAGAGACCTTCAGTGTACTCTTTGGAGGCCGGCCGGAGTGGTAGAGCGGTTCTAGGCGCTACGGTCTGGAACCGCACGACCACTACGGCCGCAGGTTCGAATCCTGCCTCGAGCATGGATGTGTGTGATATCTTTAGGTTAGTCAGGTTTAAGCAGTCCTAAGTTCTAATGGACTGATGACCTCAATGTTAAGTCCCATAGTGCTCAGAGCTATTAGAACCATTTGTACTCTTTGCACTCTTAATGTAACCACCATTGCTTATAATTTCACCGATTGTTTGGACTGTCCTATATGCTGAGACAGTCGTTCCGTCAGTCAGTTCTTTTTCGATTTCTTTAGTTTTTTTCATCGTGTCATTTCGTCTTAGCCTACACATAATATCACGTAGTTGAAAATCATCACCGTCAGCTAGCAGGTATTGTCTCTGCATCGAAGTGAGTTTTAAAATTATAAAATTTCTAATGAAATAAAGTTAAAAATGTAAATTAGCGATCTGTATTAAGTCGTTACGTTGCAACGTGACATTTGTAGGAGGCAAATCCTCCATAAATAGCAGTAATTCAAATATAAAGACGATTGTGCTGAAGTCCAAATAATTTAAAACCGTAAAAATAACAGCAGAATGGAGTTGAAGGCTGCAAAACAGGGAAGCTGCCTTACACAGCTAACCGGCTACGTGCCATATGAAACAGACTGACGCTCCTTTGTCAATACAAGTGTAAGCTACGGTCTTTTAAGTCAAGTACGTTCGTACTCGCAAACTCACTCATCAGAATCTGTATGTTAGTTACCGTTAGTCTAGAAATAACGAAATTAGGAAAGAAGCAAAATTTCACACTCCAACAAAAGGAAAAAATTTAAAAACTGTAAACCTGTAATTATATCATAAGAATTTTTTTTTTTTTTTACATTTCTTACTTGACTCTATTTGACCTTCCGTCTGTTACAGTTTCGTTTCTTCGTTAACTTATATGCGTATAAAGCTGGAATTTGTCACATAATATTTTCCACGGTCATTTAAAGGCATAAAATTGAATCTTCGAAGTAAATGTTCTCAAAAGAAGTGGTCATGTAAGTCACTACTTACGCACTCGCAAAACTTACTTATCACGCACTATAAGTTACTAATACAGGTGTGAGTGTCAAGTAATAAAAACATCAGAATTAAGATTTCTGGTCTAAACTTCTTTCGAAAGGTCTACAACATGGCGTGATTACAGTTAATGATGCTTTATAACACATGTTCACCGCTTTTTCACATTTTGAACGCTATGTTATTAATATTAAGATATTTTGTGCTATACTGTTAAATCGATTCGTCAAATGTTCATTTTTAATTTTAGAATTGGCTTTCCATTATGTTTTTTCTCAGCTTTTGTACAGTGTTCTTGTCTTCGTTGTACTTGATCTTTAGGCTACGTTTCCTCCATGTGTTAAATATCTGAAGATGATTGCTGATAACAATTGAAACTAGTTATTGAACTTTAACCGTGATACAATAATTTCTTTATAGGCACTAAAAGATCTTTACATTAAAATATATCTATTTAATAAACCTCATTAAAACGGAAGTCTCCTAACTGACAATGTCAGGTCTCACTACTTTTCCCTGTCTGGGAAAAGGTAATTTTTGTTACTTTCGAATAGCTTAATTCCAAAATGTATTTATCTTGTAAGTGATTTTTAATAATACTTCCACTTAAATTTATTGATTTGTAGCAGGGTAGTAATGTAACAGATAGTTGACAAAATACAATTTTCGGAGGTTTTCTGCATTGTAACGCCTTTCATTTCCAACAGAATATTTGTTCGTAGGTACCTGACCATGCTTGTACCTTGGAACATGTTTTCATATTCATAAATACCTTAATTTTCCTGTATAATGTTTTCAATTTCAGATAAAGTCTGCAGCACATACAATTTGAACTTCATCGTTTAAAAATGGAATAAGAAAATGCAGTAAATTTCTAATGACTAGCGGAGCATGTCTGAAGGTGTTCCAAGATACAGTAATCTCACGTACCAGATGAAATGTGTCATTTGGGCGCAAAACAACTAACCATGATCGAATTAGGGGGAACCTTAAGTGCAGAGATTAAGAGATGTATTTATGATTTATTGATACCACATATAAAATTAAATGTTAGTAAGTGTTTTCTGCCGTTAGTTGTGAGGAAAGTACGGAAATGAAATATAAACATTTTAAGCAGGAGGTGAAGAGAAGCCTTTTTAAGGAGGTAGTATAGGTGAATACTCACCTTGGAAGATGTTGCCCGCAGTTGGCAACGAAACGTCAGGAAAAAGTAGTTTCATACATCGACCACGGCCTCCCAGCCCGGAAGTCTTAACTAATGTATCGTAACCTATATCCATATGACACTGCTTGTCGAAGTCAATATCTTCTCTTTCTGCAAAATTTATGCACTCCCCCACAGCTCATGGTATTACCAAACTGACGACTTCTTGATGCCTAAGAATGTCTCCTATCAACTGGCCCCATGTTATAGCCAAATTCTATCGTAAATCTCCTTTTTCCCAAATTCAGTAGTGTAATTCTGGTTAGTTATCCTACCTATCCACCTAACTGGCAACGAAACGTCGGGAAGAAAAAGTTTTATACATTTACCACGGCCTTTCAGCCCGGAAGTTTTAACTAATGAAGACGCCGGCCGCGAAAGCCTACACGTTTTGAATAGGTTACAGCAGTTATGCAGACTTGAAGAGGCTTGCACAAGACAGACTAGTATCGAGAACTGCAGCAAACGAGTATAAAGAATACATCAGCCTGTGTTGGGTATTTTCGTTTAATCACATACTCGTATTTTAGTAATTTTTCTGTATCTCTTGTACATAGTTTGGTCAACAGAATTCGGCTCTGTGGTGGAGATAAATTCTTCGTACCGTCGGAGCCATTGAGATAGTTCAGAATGTCATGATTGTTGAGTCGTCGGAGATTTTATTTGTCGTCGGCGTGAAATGGGAGTGCACTTTAATTAGACATGCCATTCCAAGCTTGTTGACTGTATCGTGATAGTGAGTAATCGATATAAGGGAGATGCCGAGGTTGTTCGCACTGAGTTTTTCACACAACAAAGGATGTATTTCAAATTCCACCTCCGTATTTGCCAGCTGCTGTTACCAGCTGCATGTTGACGACAAGAGTCGCTTTTCTCCATCGCGAATTCTACCAGAGCATAAACTATCCACGGAGTTCGAAATTAATATACCGTTAAGATGGATTACAACTAAAAGTAAACAGCCATGTTAATTACAGCTACCTAGTAACTGTATCGTATGAAAGCCTCTTTAAGACGTTAAAAAACTGATGATTAGCTTGTTAGTTCTTCGTGTCAGTGGGCACTCATCAGTTTGCAATTGCGAAAAGACAGAGAACTGGTTCACAAACCGCCCTTCCGCCTTAAGCCGCACAGTTAAGTCCGGCAAGGTCGCCACAGGCCAGGGAGCTTATAACTGGCGGCAACAGTATAGCGGTGCTAAGCCTAAGAGACTAGTAAGTAAGTTACTAAAAAATGCTTTTAGACCTGTAGGATACAAACAGCCCACTGAAGATGGAGAAAGAGGCCTGCAGTCCTACTTTATATAAGTACATTACAGGAACGCGAAAACTAATAATGAATAGGGTTGCCGAAGCTCGAACGAGAAGAACAGTACATCGAAAAATTTTCCAACAGTTTGTGATAATATTTTGTCTAGAAGTGTGGGAAATCAAAGACACTATGTATCTTCGCTAGAAGATACAGGCAATAAATCAGCAACACCAACAATCTGAAAGTAAACTAAGTAGGAAAACCGGAAGTGTCTTCATTCCTGTTTTTCACTACCTTAAATGAAGAAGTAAAAGATGTATTTTGTGACTTAAAGAGGCGGTCTGGGCGCTGCAGTCAGGGACTGTGCGGCTGGTCCCGGCGGAGGTTCGAGTCCTCCCTCGGGCATGTGTGTGTGTTTGCCCTTAGGACAATTTAGATTAAGTAGTGTGTAAGCTTAGGGACTGATGACCTTAGGTCACTGCTAGGTAGATTTTTTACGAACACAGAACAGGAAGAACAAATATTTTATAAGCAACATTTTTCACGAGATAATTAAGCTTTCTTTGAATTCTTCTAATAGATTTATGTCTGGTTTTATATATGTCCATCATTAGATGTCGTCGACCCATCTAAAACTGTTTTAGGTACATACTAGGAACTCTGTCATCGTCTACGTATCACATACATTACGTCGTGTACGATACGCATCGTGATTGCAGAGACAGTAAAATAACTGAGGACAGATTTTAAATGATGTCTTTTGCAATATTTACAGGGTGACAATATAAAATCATTATAACTTCTGGACGGATTGCGTTAGGACGTTCAAACTACAGGTTTGTACGCGGGACAAGATGGAAATTAGTATGGTTTGGTTTAACTACGTCGAGGCCCACTTTAGTTTGGATGGGTTCGTGTATAAGCAAAGCTGGCGCATTTGGGGACATGAGAATCCGCATTTCGCGACCGAGAAGTCTTTTCACACTCAACGTGTGACTGCACAGTGTGCACTGTCCAGTCACGGAATAACGGGTCATGGTTCCTTGATCACACGGTGAATACCGAACTGTACGTGAAGGTTTCGGAAGATGATTTGAACCCCATTATCCAAAGTGACTCTCATTTCGACAAGATGTGGTTCATCATGCAGGAGCTCAACCCCATCGAAGCAGGAGGGTGTTTGATGCCTGGAGGAGCATTCTGGGGACCGCATTTTGGCTCCAGGGTACCAACAGGCCACATGCGACTGCTTTTTGTGGGCTGTATTAAATACAAGGTGTAAAGCAAGAATCCCAAAACCATTGCGGAGCTGAAAACAGACATTCAAGAAGTCATGGGCATCTTCAATGCTCCGGCGCTTCAACGGGTCACGCAGAGTTTCGCTGCACCGTCATGAAACACGTCATAACCTAAATCCGAATGTCAGTATGACATTTACATGGTTCATAAAATGGGGGCACACCAAAGTTTGTAACTAATTTACTTTTCTTTTTATACAGTTCAATAACTGTCACCCTGACGGTACTGTGTACAGAATTTAATCTGCTTCGAGCCAGATGTGGGAGCCCTATTTGGTGTATTTCACAGCACACAACCAGGTTCTAGCTGTCCTGTCTTCCAAATTTAGAGAATTTCTCAGATTATTCCGTGGTATCTTCCAGTAACGAATTTAACGAGTTTTATATCACTGTACTCGTCTCTTCAAGAGATTTCTAACGCTTTTATGGGAAGTATTCAGTTCCATTAAAGAAACTATACATATATCAATATCCTTATTGATACAGTTTATACGGGTGTTCCTAACGACTAGGGAAACGAAATGTTTGCATACGGTGCCTAGGAGTGATAGGCCATATGGTGGGGAACAACATATGTCAGAGAGAACATGTTCGCTGACTGTTCCCAGCCACGCTAGACGTCCTTTTGATTTGGTTATGCCGTGACGCCTCTGTGAGGTGGCGGCTCTTAACGCCCAGATGTAAGCGTATGCAGTTTATGTTGCCCATAATCCAGTCGGTTGCTCTGCGTAAAAGGGGCTGAGCCGTGAAAAACTGAAGTTCTTGATTCGCTCCTACAGTAATTTCATCTGCGCAGTGACTCTCATTTTTGTGGTTTTCATGTTGAGAATTATTTTTTTAGCTTGCTGGGATAGGTACTATGAAGTGATTTTCTTCAGTAGATCCTTCTAATTCGGTGAAACCGCTTCGTCTGATGGCTAGCGAATACTGAATATATGATGCCTAGAGTAAACAGGTCGCATCACTGAATATTATCGCTAACAAAATACAAAGATTTTGAAACATCGTGCATGTAACATGCGTCGTGGACGCAAGCGCCGTTCTCCGTATCTAGCCATATGCAAGGCTGATTCCTACACCACTTGAGAATGACCAAGTATGCACTGTGGTTCGAATTGTTGTTTTCATATCTGTATTAATCTTGTTCCAAGTATTCCGTAACTACTACATGGCAGTGATTCCTTCAACGGCAGTTATTTTCGACTGTGATTCACTGCCGCTGCTAGCACCCTTTCTATAATGACTCACATCCTGAGGTCAAGCCGAATTAATTGTACACTGTAGTTAGTGGAGAAATGGCGGCGCTTCAGTAGTGACAGCAGTCGAAGAAACGAACCTGTTAATAGATTTATGTAGTTAAAAGCGCGAACGACCTCTCTCAATGGACCGGCACCGGACCCGGAACTTCAATTATGACGTTCTGATCTTCAAATTCATCTCTCCCGAGTATACTCATGTCTTCCCATCACGACCAAATACTTCGATCAGATGTAATGGAACGAAAAACTTTGCGGTCAGCCACAACAGGAGGAACGGAAACAAAATAAACACGTGAGCGTAGGCGATGCGGTTCCCTACACAGCTCATCAAAATGGATGTTTTATGCGTGGTTTTTTGTCAGCAGATGGGAAATTTCCAGTACGTATATTTAAAAGGTGATTAGCGTCGGAGTAACATAATACGGCATTTTCCTGCACGCTAATGGGCTATTCGCATGTAAACGATATTAATGTCACCCTACAGCATAAAGGCTGTCTCTTTTATAACAGCGACACATCTGCTACAGCTTGCTGTGTGATATAAATGGAACACAGGATACATTCTTATGCCCATACACATTCTTTTAGGAAGACTGAACGGTATTTCACAGTAGGTTCCGAAGACTTCAAACATACGGTCGTGGATCATTAAAAAAATAAAATAAAAAAGGTGCGTCGGGTGAAAGTGCTACGACCGGTACATGCCTGTACCCATAAAAACAATAGACAGCATGAGGGTACCGACACGTGATCTTTTTCAAAGTGGAATGAACAGAACACTAGAAAATCACGAAATTTTCGTTTAAAGTAACACATTCTGAGGGTAATAAATATGAACCAAAGCCTGTAATCAACATCGATCTTATTCCTATACTGATGGAAGATCCAACACAGTATTTAGAGAAAACTGCTGTATTGCTACTAAAGGAATGTGTAGAATCGTTTAGTCGTTCATTAAAAACGTAAGAAATGGAGTGTTCCATATTGAAAATGCACCAACATGCTTTGAAATCCTGTGCTGAAGGAACCAAGTTTTCCTACTACTCGATTTATGGTGCGGACAAAATTGATACGTTTGGTTTCACCTATAATGTTTTAGAAAACCTGTCTTCGAGCTTCGCTGAAGTGATAGTTGCTGTGCAAGATGTGATGCTTAATTTTATTACTAATACCATTGTTATTATTGTACCGAAATGCAGAATATACCGAAATTACAAAATTCACGGAACAGGAAGAAATCACCAATCCTGAGCTGAAACTATATGCAGTTATACCCTCATTTAAAGTTACTTGTCGATCCCGGTATTCCCGTCGATGTTATGGTATGCATGCCATGTCTCGTAATTAATCACATCTTCATGCATCTGAAGCCAATGTGGACCATAACGAAAATTGGGCAGGAAACAGCTACACCTAAAAAAGTGAGTGTTAACAAATATGTACGGTGCAGCAGATATATCTGCTTCCAAAAATGATGTCACGAAAATCATTTGGAACACGGTAAGGGCGACACATGCGAGAAAATAAGCGATTTTGGGAAAGAGTGATAGCCTACCGCATACGCTACATAACTGTCAGTGCTCTCAGTTTATGCGTACTCTGAATGTTCAGTACGATTTTTAAGAACAAATGTGGAGGAGAAAGAGTCAGTATGATGTTGTATAATTTCTCTTGTAAATATTCGATCACGACCAATAACCTATAGCGTTATTTCCCAAGTATAAATAGTATTTTAGGAGGGCCGACAATATTTTAGAATGTTTACATATTCATCACGTCTTCTGATATGCTTGATGCGATACACCATGACTTCCTCTCCTGTTTCAACCTCTTCATCTCAGAGGAGTACTTGTAATATTAGACCTAGAATCCTCAATTAGTTGTGGGATATATTCTAAAGTGGTCTTGTTCTACAGGTTTTATTCTCTACAGCTCTCTCTAGTTCGATGGAACTACTCCCTTACGTCTTAATAGATGCCGGCCGGTGTGGCCGAGCAGTTCTGGGCACAACAGTCTGGAACCGCGCGACCGCTACGGTCGCAGGTTCGAATCCTGCCTCGGACATGAGTGCTTGTGATGTCCTTAGGTTAGTTAGGTTTAAGTAGTTCTAAGTTCTAGGGGACTGACGACCTCAGAAGTTAAGTCCCATACTGCTCAGAACCATATGAACCATCTTAATAGATACCCTAACATCCTGTACCTTCTTCCTGGCGACGTTTTCCACAAATTTGTATTATCGCCAATTCTGCTGAGAAATTTCTCGTTTCTTATTTAAATTCGAGCATCCATTTATAGCAACACATTTCAAACGCTTCGATTCTCTTCTTGTCAGCATCCCCCACAATCTATTATTCACTTGTGTACACTGCTACACTCCAGGTGCACATTCTAGAAGATACTTTCTTGCAATGAAGACCAATGTTGGGTACTAGTAGACTTATTCTGGCCAGGAATACTGTTTTTCCCTGTGGTAGTCTGAGTTTTATGTCTTTTTTGCTTCATCTGTGATACGTTATTCTATTTCCATAGTAGCAAGATTCCATCGCTACGTTTCCTTCGTGGTCACCGGTATTGATGAAATTTTATCACTTATCTCATTACTGCTAGTCCTCTTATCACTCACATTTCATATTCTGTGCTCTTTAGACTATTCATTCAGTTCAGTTCGTCCGGCAATTCTTTTTCGCTTTCGTTAAGGATAGTAATGTCATCAGCGAAGCTTGTAATAGGTATTCTATCCCCTTCAATTTTAATCCTCTGACTGAATGCATCTTTTATTTCCCTCATTGCTTCTTTGATGTACATTTTGTGCCGGAGGGGAGAAATGGTAGATCCTTGTCTTATACCGTTTTCAATCCCAGCACTTCACTCTTCGTCGCCCATTCTTATTCTTCCTTCTTGGATTTTGTACGTACTATGTACCTTCCTTTTTCCAGTGTAGCTTACACAGATTTTTCTGAGAATTTATGAAATCTTGCACCGTTTCACATTGTCCTATGTTTTTCTTGGTTGTAAAACCCTATAAAGGTGTCTTTATTTTTCTTAAATTTGTCTTTTATTATGGAGTGCAATGTCAGAACTGCCTCTCCAGTGCCTTTACCTTTCCTGAAGTCAAACTGATCATTATGTAACAGAAATCAATTCTCTTTTCATCTCGTGTCAACAAATTTGATACATTAGCTGTTGCCCCTCATGCCGTTTCCCAAAATGAAGGTCATTTGACTGAATGTTGGATGGTATGTCTCCATTCTTATAGATTCTGAACACTAGCTTCAATAATCGATTTATCACCACTTCCTCTAATGATTCCCTAATTAGTGCTATCTATGACTGTAGCCTTATTCGATAACAATTCTTCTAAAATCCTGCTAAACTCTGAGTGTAATATAGTACCATCTATGTTACACCTACAGATTCACAGATCTTCTACACCACACCAGGCATTTCCTCTCGTAAATATATACAGTATACTTTTCTCACGCTCCGTCTTCTCTTTGCGTTTAAAGAGTACACCATGAGCGACGCTCGATTCTGGAACCGATATTCTTGACCATTTTCCAGTAAGATAACAAATAAATTACAAAACTGACTTAAGACCTTTATTGCTCATCCTTAAGATTGTATTGTGCTCATTTACGTAAAAACTTGCACCCAGAGAACAAAATTTCCACATACTACAGCAGAAAAAATGCCGACTCACGACTTACAAAAACGTGTAAAGTAACTTCATGCATGTTTCATGAATTACAGCTCTCACCACGTTCAAAAATATTCTTTTGAAAAAAGAAACAATCATTTAAATTTTCAGCTAGAGGTTTTTAATCTGTAAATTGAACAGATTGTTAATGAGCAATGCGAGCACGGTACAGTGGCCTTTTTTTTTGCCGCTGTCGAAACACACTCAGTTTGACGAAATTATATCGATTAATTGGTTTCCGTTCTTCAGTCGAAAAGTTTTTTGCTGAACTGGGGCTTCTTTTCGAACCTTTTCTATCGTTAAAACACGTATGGTCGTCATTTTCAAGCACTTAAGATTTACTTACCAAAAAAAAGACAAGTTAAGCACACGCGTGAGAAGAACCCGCTTTCAGACTGTTTACGATGAACGAATCATGTAACGAGGAGAATTCTTGTTGAGAATAGCTCACTAGTTCATATTATTGCCGTCTGTGATATTATCCGAAGCTAATAGGACCTCTATTACGTCGGAAACTGTTTAAGTATTACATCGGTTGCATTCGAGCGCTCGGATGCTCCAGACATAGTGTCATACATAGCGGTTTTAACAAATTTCGACATTTATAGCACACTTTACATGAACGATTCTTCGAAACAGACTTTCCAAGGAAATTTTAAGTCAGTATAGAATTTAGGATCAAAAAATTTTTTTGTTGCCCTGGTCCACCCCATTAATAGTGGAATTCCTCTCTAACTCTTAATTGTGTCTCCTTAGATTTTTAATACAGCGTAGGTTGTCCTGATTTTTGCATGTTCTCAGCCAGTTGTTACAACATCCATTTCTCTTTCTGTTTTTCTACACTCTTCCTGTAGCCATTACACCTTAGATTCCCTGCATTTTATAGTTACTTCTATAATAAGTGACTTATATTGCTGTATTATTTTTTATGGACATTTCTGTACATCCTTCGTTCGTCGATCACTTGAATCACTTATTCTGTTACCGAAGGTTTATTCCCAGTTACCTTTTCGCACCTATATTCGTCTTGCCCCTTTTCGAGACATAGGAACGTCTTCAGTTGCACTGCAGTATTCATTTTCACAACAGCTGCAGCCAAAGAGAAATTCAAATGTACATCATCATACTTAAGCTCACACTTCATTATTACTAAATTGTGATCGGGCCCTATATCTGCCTCAGGATACACTTACAATGTCTGACTTTGTAACCCCTGCATGACCTTAGTGTAATCTTATCCTGCCCAAGTTTACTACAGATCTTCATTAGACTTTGTCATACCTGGTACCGAGCCCATAGCCTCGCGTAACCCCGTCTTTCAATCTATCCACTGGTACTCCAGACGAATTATCTATAATTTAATTTTCTATTTCTTCAGCTTTACTGAATTTCACGTTCAGTATCACATTCCTCATGTAACTCTTACTCTTCTGCTTGTTACTGCGGCATGTATACATACTTGTAATGTTGTTGATGGTTTCTTTAAAATCAGTACCGCCATCAGACTGTCGTTCATTTACAGTGCTACATTTACACGTACGCAATCATGATTTCGTCTTCAAAGTGCCATTATGAAGTGTTTTAAGTGTTATAAATTGCCTAAGATGGCATACTGTCGTATTAAAAGAAATTTATTATGACTGTGGCCCTGCATTATGAAAAAAATATTATATTATTTATAGCTTCGATTTCTGTCGATTCCGAGAGAGAAATCCTACCACTGAATTGAAGGGCTCGGCAGGAAAAAATGGTAAGGCCCAAATCAATAGTTCTGAGAAAACGCACCACAAAATTTTTAATAAAATCATATAAATCGGATATCTGAAATACATACTAAATCATATTTTTTCGGGTCGGCATTGCTTTATCACACAGCGCCAGTAGTTACATATTTTTAGTATGTAATATTAACACGAAATTTTTTTTTAAAATTTCGGGAACACGTACTTAACATTATTCTCTCGAAACATTGTAGTCTCAACGCACTTACCATTTTTGACATAAAAACATTTTATTCTCAATGCATTTACTTAACATTATTATTTTACTTATCACATTGTTTTCTCAGTACATGATTGTCTACCTTTCTTCTTCGTCTTGTTGTCGCTGAATCGTAGTACTTCCCTCTGCTTGGAGTGAGTTGTACCAATCATAGTACACAGAAGGTATCCATTTTAAGCTTGAGAGAATGTCTCTTAGCTTGTCTCCTTTAATAGGATGTGGCCCAGAATATTTCGGTTTAACCTCTGTCGGGAAAGAACTGCTTGCAGGTCTTCGACGTTTTGATAAGGCAACAGATTCTAGGCAACCATTGCATGTATCACTAAACATTAATGTTAGGGTGGGACTTTGTAGCTCAGCAGAAACTACGAGTCGAGCACCACTTCTGATACGAAATTTGCTTTGAGCAGTTGCTCCTTGTGGTTGATGTAACAACTGTTTCAGTGTAGAGAAGCTGAAGAAACAATCTAGAGTCATGCGAGTTACCTTAAATGGCTTCTTACGCTGGAATGTTCTTCGAACTTTTTACCAATGATCAGATGCATAAACACTTTAACAATGTGAGATGACATTTTCCTCCACCTGAGCAAAGTCTCTGTCACTAGGTAGCATGTCATGTTGAACATGTGGAAAGGCGGGCTCGATGTGTATGAAACGACTAGACCCTTAGCAGGTACAGCCAAAACGCCACTAAGGCCCAGTTCTTGTTTTATCCGCCACAGCAGGCAATCGAAATTTCACCTTTGATATCATTGTTTTCAAAATATATCTTTAAACAGCTTGATATTTCGTCTGGTCCCCTTTTAGCTGTTGGTTCATCGTAGAGAAAAGAATGTACTTGGCTATCTGCACAGGAATGGACATTAAAATTATAGCACCATATTTTACGCTTATAAAACATTGGTCCTGTTGTCAGTTTAGACGCGGGTAGTCTCTGTTGCAAATCGAACGTGATTACATGAATATTTTTGTCTTGTTTTTCCACTTTCATTGCTTCACGTATTGCAAATTGCCCAGCTTCTGATTTTCGATGGCGAATTTCCTGCCTTATTGGCAATGAATGTATTATAGTTTCATTTTTACAGTTCTCAGCATCAATTGAAAGAAAAACATCCCTCGGTCACTATTTTTAACAAATTAACCTGTTTTCAATACTGCTAGGAGTGTCTTCTTCAGAATTTAAAACAAAGAATGGTCACAGAATAATGACTAAAAGCGTGTGATGGGGAATAAGTACGGAATCATCGTAAAAGACTGACAGTACTTATATGTCATTTATTAATAATAAATATGCCAAAAGGGCATTAGTCACAAAGATATTTAAGGTAAAGAAAACTGTGATCGCGAGCCACTAAGGGCTGCTCGTTCCTTGCGTGGTGCAGGTTGCAAAACGGAGTGATTTAAATTGCTTCATTATTCCGAGGATATTTATTTCTACGTTACTCATGTTTGCAGCTGTTCTTGATTCGAATACTTCTTTTGTGAAGGCATTTCGAAAGGCTGTGTTTAGCAACTCTGCTTTTGCAACACTGTCTTCGTTAGTATCTCCATTGATATCGCGCAGAGAAGGCATTGATCGTTTCTTGCTGCTAACATACTTCATGTGCGACCAGAATCTCTTTGGATTTTCTGCCAGGTTTCGCCAAAAAGTTTCGTTGTGAAAACTGTTATTAGCATCTCGCACTCAAGTACGCCCTAAATTTCGAGCTTCGGTATAAGATCGCTAACCTTGGGGATTTTGCGTCTGTTTAAATTTGGCATATTTGTTTCATTCTTTCTGCAACGATGTTCTGTCCCGTTTTGTGTACCAAGGAGCATCAGCACAATCGTTTGTTAATTTATTTGGTGTAAGTCGCTCAATTGCTGCCTATACTGTTTCTTTGAATTCCAGCCACATCTGGTCTACACACATTATTAATTTGCGAGGAGTGGAGACAGTCTCTCAAGAAGGCCTAAAGTGAGTTTTTATCTGCTTTTTTGAATAGGTATATTTTTCGTTCATATTTCGAGGATTTGTGAGTTTCAATATTCAGTCTCGCTACGACAATCGTGTGTTCACTAGTCCCTGTATCCATTATCAGGCACGTTAGTAACTCAGGATTATTTGTTGCTAAGCGGTCAAGTGTGTTTTCACATCCGTTTACTATTCGCGATCGCTCATGAACTAACTGTCCGAACAATTTTCAGAGAATGCGTTTAGCACAATTTCTGATGATATTTTATGCGTACCTCCGAAATTAAACACGCATTTTGCCAACATATCGACGGTATATTAAAGTCACCACCAACTATAGTCACATGACTCGGGTGCGTGCTCGAAATCAAATTGAAGTTGTCTTTGAATCTTTCAGCAACTATATAATCTGAATTCTGATGTCAGCAAAAGGGTCCAATTACTATTTTATACCGGTTGCCAGAAATGACCTCTGCCCATACTATCTCACAGGAACTATCTACTGCAATTTCGTGTCAAGATAAACTACTTCTAACAGGAACAAACATGCCACCGCCAACCGTAATGTTCCACGGAAAATTCTCGGCTGAGCTTATCTCTGTATTTACCCAGGCTTCAGTGCTTATAACCATTTGATCATCAGTGCTTTCTATTAGCGGTTGTAGCTCTGATACTTTCCCAATACAGCTACGACCATTTACAACTGTTATATATCTATCTTCGTCTTGTGTTCGGACTGCGCCCTTTGTGACTGAAGTCCTTGTTGTGCATTCCGGAGAACCTCTAACGAACAAAACGGCCCAGCCCACGCCACACAGCCACTTCTACCCGTGTAATCGCATCATGCGTGTAGTCGACACTTAATCTATACAGCAGAACCAGACACCCAACCACCCTTTGGCGTAAGTCGAGGAATCTGCAGCCTACACGGTCGGAGAACCGTCTGAGCCTCTGATTCAGATCCTCCACTCGGCTCCGTACTAGAGGTCCGTATTCGGTCGTGTCGACAGTGCTGCAAATGATCAGGTCTGCTTTCATGTTGCAAGCAAGGCTGGCAGTCTTTACCACTACTGTTAGTCGCTCTAAACCAGGTAGAATCTCTTTTGATGAAAAATGACACACATCATTGGTACCGCCGTGAGCAACCACCTAAAGTTTGCTGCACCGTGTATTCTTCAAGGCATCCGGGAGGACCTGTACCACATCTCGAATGACTCCACCAGATATGCGCAAGGAGTGCACATTGGGTTTCCTTTCCTTCTTTTCAGCGATGTCCCTAAGGGACCCCATGCCGCGCCTAACGTTGGACCTCCAATCCATAAATAATCACACCCTCTGTGCTTGTACGGATCTTGCAGGCTGTGAGGTTTCCTCTGAAACAGGACAAGCGACAGCATCTGGTTCAGCAACCGTATCAGCCACAGAGAGCATCTGGAACCTGTCAGTCAGACAAACCGTAGAGGTCTTACGAGCGGCCGCCTGGTAAGATCTTTCTCCGCCTGCTACGCCCTGGGGCAACCTACCACTCCACCACAGGAGAGGGGTCAACCTCAGTGCCAGCAGTAACATGGCTGGCCAGCGTTGAGGACCAGTCAGAGGACTCGGACGCGCTGGACGTCCGTTGGATCCCCTTGGTTGGCCCACAATCGTGGTTCCCAACCACAGCATCCTCAAGCTGTCTAACCGAAGCCATCATAGCCTGAAGCTGAGAGCAAAGTGTCACTAACTCGCTTATCATCACGCAGAAATTGCGGTCCCTGTCCATAATAAGAACCGGGGAAAACTAAACTATGCAGATAATTAGGAACTTGTAATATGTACAAAGTCGGTTTACTTTCCGACACAAAGGAAATCGCGAGAACTATCGCTATTAGATATTAAGCAAACACGCAGAAACTCAAGAAACTAAACTATTAAAGCACAAAATAATATTATAACATTCAGTCCTGGTTAGGAACTCGTAAATGTCAAAAAAATCTCATTCTTCCCTGTTGCTGCTTCTGTCTCGGCCTGTTACTGCTGCCTCACTGACTGGCTGACTAACGCCAACAATCGGTCACTAGCTTTCAGCCTACTGTTCATAACTATTCCATTGTGATCTGAGTCTATATCTGTTCCAGGGTACGCCTTACAAACCGCTATCTGATTTCGGAATCTCTGTCCAACTGAAATCTTCTGTATCACAGTCTTTTTCTACTTTCGATTCTTGAACAGAATATTCGCTATTACTATATGAAATTTATTGCCAAACTCAGTCTTTCTGCTCGCTCATTTCTTGTTCCGAACCCATATTCTCTTATTACTCTATCAATGTACAGATTGAACAGCACTGTATTACCCTCTCAGTATCCTCATGTACTTTCTCTACCTCTTCATCTCGGGAATTCAGCATGTATATACAAACTATCGTTATCGGTGTTGGTTTGCTGTCGTTTCTGCCAAGAACAGCCTTGCCAATGAACTGTTCACTGTAACATACTCTTTGCCCTACCTTCTATTCATAAAAAAGCCTACTCCCGTTATACCACCTTCAGCTGTTGCTCATGTTATCCTATATTCATCTGACCACAAATCCTTGTCTTCTTTCCATTTTACTTCACTGACTCCTGCTATACCTAGATTGAGCCTTTGTATTCCCCTTTTCAGATTTTCTAGCTTCCCAACCACATTGAAGGTCCTGATACTCTACGGCCTTACTAGCAGAACGTTATCCTTTAGTTGATTATTCAGTCTTTTTCTCATGGTCACTTCCCCTTAATATTCCCCTCCAGGACATCCGAATGGGGGACTATTCCGGAATTTTTTGCCATTGCCAATGAAGAGATCATCATAACACTTTTTCAATGACAGGCTTCTTCATGGTCACTTCCCCTTAATATTCCCCTCCAGGACATCCGAATGGGGGACTATTCCGGAATTTTTTGCCAATGAAGAGATCATCATAACACTTTTTCAATGACAGGCTTCTTCTCCTGTGGGCACACGTTATATGTCTTTAGCACACTGATTACCATTGCCTTCTGCATCCTCATGCCTTTCATCATTGCTGATTCTTCCGCCTTCATGGGCAGTTTAGCACCCCAAGGACTAGAGAATGGCCTATACCTCTGTCCGTTCCTCCTCCCTCCTTCACAAGGCCATTGGCAGAATGAGGGCGACTTCTCATGCTGGAAGACCTCCGGCCACAATGTTGGATATTAATCAAAGTTTAAGCAATGGCGGGTTTCGAACCCGAGACAAAGGGCACTTTAATATCTGATCAAAGGCGCTACTTATAGACGACAGGTGCAAGTAAATCTTTGCGAATGTTAGATAAATGGTTTTGTGGAGACTATGTTGCCGTCTTCGGATCTGCAGAACCGAAATTGACAATACGGACAGTAATTTGCGTTATATAACACTGTACCCGTATGACAACATGAGGGGCATATTTCAGTAGTGGTACAAGTTTTGTTCATTCTGAGATACAGAGTCCTAAAGTTAAATGAGCGCTGAAAAATCTGCAGTTGAGATACCATAAATATTCAAGTGTATATACTTGAATAATTCTGGTCGTAGTCAGTGTCGTGACCGTCACTAGAAATCGGCATGCCAAACAAGTAAGAAATACTGTATTCAATCATGAGGGTATTGCTCCGACTACAAGTGCTCACACACATCAACGCTGACAACTGAATGAGAATCAGCATAAACATTCTAACTGTGACATATGGCTACCAGATGGAACTATGTTGGTATGACTCAATAATAGCGTCTTCCGTTGGACAGAGGCATGTGTATATTATTCCGTATACTTGTTTAACGTCAAAAAATAAATAAAAAATTGTGGTAAGGACTATGGGACCAAACTGCTGAGGTCATCGGTTCCTAGACTTACGCACTACTTAATCCAAACTAAACTTACGCTAAAGACGACACACTCACCCATGTCCGAGGGAGGACTCGAATCTCCGACGGGGGAAGCCGCGCGAATCATGACAAGGCTTCTCAGAAAGCACGGCTACTCCGCACAGCTTACGTTAAATAAAATTCAGTTGTTGCTTATAACATATATAATCCAGGTAATAGAACATAATAATTTTGAGATCATCTTCAAAAACCTTTTTTATATAATTAAAAAGTAGACATGTGGGGAAAGCCATCAAGATATGAATAGTGTTAGGGAAATGAAATACCCAGGGTGAACCAAAATACTAAAATATGCCTAAACCCATTTGTGTATGTTTTGGAATCCTGATTCTAGTGGTCAGCCTTTGTACACTAGGCTGATGTGGCTGTAACAGATCTGCCTTGATCTAAACAGTCGAATCTTCAAGATCTGTGATCTACAGCAGATATCACCACTACCACCTTCAACTTGATAAAAATCATAATGGAACAACAGAGAAAATAATCTCTATCCCAGGCCCCAGGAAATACACTGGACTCTCCTGGCCTTCAGATTTGGGGGAGACAAGGAGAAGAGTCGGTGCTTCTCGAAACCACTTCCCAAACACTCAACATAAATAAATTGGTCAAAACAGCCAAACCCGAATAGCCTACCGATGTTCTGAAAAAATTTCACGTCAAAATCCTCGCAACGCGTTTCACTGTCGAAAATCACTGCAACACAATAAACTACCACATGCTAGAACTGGCTATCATAGGAAGAAAATTAACAATGTTTACAGTGATTTGCGGCTCAAAAACCATAGTCAACTTCCTACATTTCAGGTCAGTATCAGAAAGAATCTCTACAGTAACATTCAAATCAGGAAATAGAAGATACACAATCATCAATGTACATGCGCGGACAACTGATCGCAATAGAAAGAAACCACAAGAAGTCGAAGACTTTTGGGAACACATGGAAGAATTATTAAACAAAATACCAGAGAGACACGTTAAATTTGTATTAGGAAACTTACTGTACAACTAGGCAAGGAGAAGAAATACAAGCAAATCAAAGTCCCGTGTAGAGCACAAAGTACAGAGAACATATGACACTTTACTTCAAAATCTTAACTTAAAAATTATGTCAACGCTATTTCAAAAGATTAAACGAAATCCCCCAATATGGAAAACGCCCCAAAACATATTGGGAATTTAACACAGATCACATGGACATGACAAGCAAAAATATAAGCGAGATGCCGAACGTGAGAAACAGTTCTTCCAGTTCGTCAGTCACTTAATACAAGTATAAATTAGAACAGTTCCAAGAAACAGAAAGGTAACACAGAGAACTAACTGTACAGAAATTAATCACAATTCAACACAAACTTTGACCGACCTCGCGAAAACAATTCAATATGCAATGCATTGTGGCCAACCTCCTGAGGGAACGAAAATATATCTACATCTACATTTATACCCCGCAAGCCACCCAATGGTGTGTGGCGGAGGGCACATTACGTGCCACTGTCATTAACTCCCTTTTCTGTTCTAGTCGCGTATGGTTCGCAGGAAGAACGACTGTCTGAAAGCCTCCGTACGCGCTCGAATCTAATTTTACATTCGTGATCTCCTCGGGGGGTATAAGTAGGGGGAAGCAATATATTCGATACCTCATCCAGAAACGCACCCTCTCGAAACCTGGCGAGCAAGCTACACCGCGATGCAGAGCGCCTCTCTTGCAGAGTCTGCCACTTGAGTTTGCGAAACATCTCCGTAACGCTATCACGGTTACCAAATAACCCTGTGACGAAACGCGCCGCTCTTCTTTGGATCTTCTCTATCTCCTCCGTGAACCCGATCTGGTACGGATCCCACACTGATGGGCAATACTCAAGTATATGTCGAACAAGTGTTTTGTAAGCCACCGCCTTTGTTGATGGACTACATTTTCTAAGGACTCTAACAATGAATCTCAACCTGGTACTCGCATTAACAACAATTAATTTTATACGATCATTCCACTTCAGATCGTTCCGCACGCATACTCACAGATATTTTACAGAAGTAACTGCTACCAGTGTTTGTTCCGCTATCATATAACCATACAATAAAGGATCCTTCTTTCTATGTATTCGCAGTGCATTACAACTGTCTATGTTAAGGGTCAGCTGCCACTCCCTGCACCAAGTGCCTATCCGCTGCAGATCTTCCTGCATTTCACTACAATTTTCTAATGCTGCAACTACTCTGTAAACTACAGCAACATCCGCGAAAAGCCGCATGGAACTTCCGACACTATCTACTAGGTCATTTATATATATTGTGAAAAGCAATGGTCCCATAACACTCCCCTGTGGCACGCGAGAGGTTACTTTAACGTTTGTAGACGTCTCTCCATTGATAACAACATGCTGTGTTCTGTTTGTTAAAAACTCTTCAATCCAGCCACTCAGCTGGTCTGATATTCCGTAGGCTCTTACTCTGTTTATAAGGTGACACTGCAGAACTGTATCGAACGCCTTCCGGAAGTGGAGGAAAATAGCATCTGCCTGGGACCCTGTATCTAATATTTTCTGGGTCTCACGAACAAATAAAGTGAGTTGGGTCTCACACGATCGCTGTTTCCTAAATCCATGTTGATTTCTACAGAGTAGATTCTGGTTATACAAAAACAATATGATACTCGAGCAAAAAACATGTTCTAAAATTCTACAACAGATCGACGTCACAGATATAGGTCTATTGTTCTTCGCATCTGCTCGACGACCCTTCTTGAAGACTGGGACTACCTGTGCTCTTTCCCAATCATTTGGAACCTTTCGTTCCTCTAGAGACTTCCGGTACACGGCTGTTAGAAGGGGGGCAAGTTCTTTCGCGTACTCTGTGGAGAATCGAATTGGTATCCCGTCAGATCCAGTGGACTTTCCTCTGCTGAGTGATTCCAGTTGCTTTTCTATTCCTTGGACACTTATTTCGATGTCAGACATTGTTTCGTTTGTGCGAGGATTTAGAAAAGGAACTGCAGTGCGGTATTCCTCTGTGAAACAGCTTTGGAAAAAGGTGTTTAGTATTTCAGCTTTACGCGTGTCATCCTCTGTTTCAATGCCATCGTCATCCCGGAGTGTCTGGATATGCTGTTTCGAGCCCCTTACTGATTTAAGATAAGACCATAACTTCCTAGGGTTTGTTGTTGTTGTTGTTGTTGTTGTTGTTGTTGTTGTGGTCTTCAGTCCTGAAACTGGAATGATGCAGCTCTCCATGCTACTCTATCCTGTGCAAGCTTCTTCATCTCCCAGTACTTACCGTAACCTACATCCTTCTGAATCTGCTTAGAGTATTCATCTCTTGGTCTCCCTCCAATGCTAAATTTGTGATCCGTTCATGCCTCAGAAGATGTCCTACCAACCGGTCCAAATACCTCCTCATTAGTTTCGTGATCTACCGATATAATCTTCAGCATTGTTCTGTAGCACCACATTTCGAAAACTTCTATTCTCTTTCGGTCCAAACTATTTATCGTCCATGTTTCACTTCCATACATGGCTACACTCCACACAAATACTTTTAGAAACGACTTCTGACACTTAAATCTATACTCGATGTTAACAAATTTCTCTTCTTCAGAAACGCTTTCCTTGCCATTGACAGTCTACATTTTATATCATCTCTAGTTCGACCATGATCAGTTATTTTGATCCCCAAATAGCAAAACTCCTTTGCTACTTTAAGTGTCTCATTTCCTATTCTATTTCCCTCAGCATCACCCGACTTAATACGACTACATTCCATTATCCTCGTTTTGCTTTTGTTGATCTCATACCCTCCTTTCAACTGCTCTTCCAACCCCTTTGTTGTCTCTGACAGAATTACAATGTCATCGGCGAAGTTCAAATTTTTTATATGTTCTCCATGTATTTTAATACCTACTCCGAATTTTTATTTTCTTTCCTTTACTGCTTGCTCAATATACTGATTGAATAACATCGGGGAAAGGCTACAACCCTGTCTCACTCTTCCCTTTCATGCCCCTCAACTCTTATAACTGTCATCTGGTTTCTGTACTAATTGTAAATAGTCTTCCGCTCTATGTATTTTACCCCCGCCACCTTAGGAATTGGGAAGAGAGTATTCTAGTTAACATTGTCAAAAGCTTTCTCTAAGTCTACAAATGCTAGATACGTAGGTTTGCCTTTTCTTAATCTAGCTTCTAAAATTAGTCGTAGGGTCAGTATTGCTTCACGTGTCCCCATATTTCTACGGAATCCAAACTGATCTTCCCCAAGGTCGGCTTCTACCAGTTTTCCATTCGTCTGTAAAGAATTGGCGTTAGTATTTTGCAGCTGTGACTTATTAAACTGCCAGTCCGGTAATTTTCACATCTGTCAACACATGCTTTCTTTGGGATTGAAATTACTATGTCATTCTTGAAGTCTGAGGGTATTTCGCCTGTCTCGTACATCTTGCTCACCAGATGGTACATTTTTGTCAGGACTGGCTCTCCTACGGCCGTGAGTAGTTCTATCGGAATATTGTCTACTCACAGGGCCTTTTTCGACTCAGGTCTTTCAGTGCTCTGTCGAACTCTTCACGCAGTATCGTATCTCACATTTCATCTTCATCTACATCCTCTTCCATTTCCATAATATTGTCCTCAAGTACATCGCCCTTGTGTAGACCCTCTATATATTCCTTCCACCTTTCTGCTTCCCCTTCTTTGCTTAGAACTGGGTTTCCATCTGAGCTCTTGATATTCATACAACTGGCTCTCTTTTCTCCAAGGTCTGTTTAATTTTCCTGTAGGCAGTATCTATCTTACCCCTAGTGAGATAAGCCTCTGCATCCGTACATTTGTCCTCTATCCATCCCTGCGTAGCACTTCCTATCGATCTCATTTTTAAGACGTTTGTATTCCTTTTTGCCTGCTTCATCTACTGCATTTTTATATTTTCTCCTTTCATCAATTAAATTCAATATTTCTTCTGTTACCCAAGGATTTCTACTAGCCCTCGTATTTTTACCTACTTGATCCTGTGCTGCCTACACTACTTCATCCCTCAAAGCTACCCATTCTTCTCCGTACAACCCCTGGTTTAGTCAGTTTATCCAGGTCCCATCTCCTTAAATTCCCACCTTTTTACAGTTTCTTCAGTTTTAATCTACAGTTCATAACCAATAGTTTGTGGTCTGAGTCCATATCTGTCCTTGGAAATATCTTTCAAATTTAACCTCTGTCTTACGATTATATAATCTATCTGATACCTTGTAGTAGCTCCACAATTCTTCCATGTGTGCAACCCAAACCCGTATTCAAAGCCGTCTTAAACAACAGAGGTAGAAGACAACAGAGCCCTAGGGGAAGATGATATTATCTTCAAGATCTGGAAACTTAAAGTCCAAACCATCACAAAGAAAGTCCATAAAGTTCTTACAAAAATATAAAACACAAAGAAAAGTACACAGGAATGTAAATGTGCATTGTTTCACCCACTCCAGAATTATAGATCAACAGACTAGAAGCAGAATCTGACCCAATGATATGTAAACAACAAGTAGATTTCTGAAAAGGAAGGTCTTGTATTGAACATATTTGGAATCTATGAATGCTCCTCAATGTCAGTCGGACAATTAACACTGTAGTGACATTCGTAGACCTTAAGCTGACCTACGACTCCATAGACCGGCAGATTCTCTTTGACACTTTAGAAGAACTTGGAATAGTCAGAGAAACTAGGACATTCATACAACAGACCCTTACAGACACCACATCGAAAATAAAGTTTATTTGAGAAATCTTTTACCATACAAACACAGGTCAGAAAAGGAAAAGGCCTCTCGCCGCTTTTATTCAACATTGTCTTGGTCAGAATTATAAAGTAATCGGAAGAGAAAGTAAAGCGAATAATAGAAGAACGTGTGTAAGAAACACGATCATCAAATGATTAGTATTTGCTGATTAACTGGCAAAACTCAGTAACGATAGACAAGAAGCACTGGGGAACGTACATGAAGCCTCTTTGAAGACAGGTCTACAGACACTGTATGAGAAAATGCAATACATGGAAAGAAACAAGAAACAACAACCCCAGTACGCAAAATACGGAAAGGTTAACATAGTGGAAAAATTCGAATGTCTAGAGGAATATACACAAATAGGAGGATCAAGAAGGCATCCGACGTACAAAGAACAGAGAAACTTCAGAAGGCGTATATTCTGACATTGACCCACTATAATAAACGAAATATTTCAAAGACAGGCTAAATTCCGGCACTCTACACATCAGAAACGACAACACTCGAAGCATCAAGAGTAACAGAGACAGAAAGAATACAACGTAAAATTCCTAGAAAATTTTTTGAAGCGGAACATAGGGATCATATATAGACGATGGGACCAACCGAAGAATAGTATGAACAAACAGATAGGGTCACATATATGATCAGAAAAAGCTGACTATCATTCAATGGAGATATACGTAGAATGAACAACAGACTCACGAAGAGAGTTACTGATTTAGTAAACAGTTCAATAAAAAAAATTTGTTTCAAGATATAGAAGAGCACTTAAAACCAGCAGGAATCAGTATTGAAACGTCAAATGAAAGAGACAAATTCAGTAAGAAAATTATGAACACGAAATCTGAAGTAAAAGAAGGGAAGAAAGTAGGCCAAATATGGACAAAGCAAAGGACACAGGAACACAGACAGAGAATAAAGAGGTTTTGCGAAGAGAATGAAGACGGAAAGAAGAATGAATAATCGTGTAGCATTCTAGTCAAATCTAATAGTAACAGTCATGTTATACCGAAGGCAACCTCGATGTGTAACGGTGCAATTATCTACGTCATGATTAAAATTCACACATAATCCATCTGATTTATGCAGGGAATTTAGTTATTGTAATGCCCTGTGGAATTTTATTATCAAAAAAGGACATTACTTAGGCAAGTTTTGTATTGAAACATGTCGTCAATATCCATGTTATTTAAAGTACAAACCATATAGGAATTACAAAGAACAGTGTCCTAATTTCCATCATAAAAGCAAATTAAGTTAATTTTCTACTAGACGATCTTTCATCAGGATGCATACGATACACTTAGGTCATTAGGAATGTAGTGTAATATTGAGACACATAACTCATCAGCCGATGAACGAGAAATTATTTGATGTGGTTTGGGGTATCTATATATAGATACAACAGAGTAGCATGTAGCAGAGTAGCATGTAACTGAACCTACTGCTTTCCAAGAATAGCTTCGATATCTAAGTGACCACTTTTCTATGTGATGACAACGTTAACGAAGGTTAATACTAAAAATATTTTCAGAAAGTACACTTACTACAGTATCTTATGTAATATCACTATCAAAGAAAGTTACCTATGTCACTTTATGAAAATGTTTTTAACGACAATCTCAAAATTATTATGTTCTCTGATTTCGATCAAACATGCGGCACGAGATGCATTCAGTCCGGGATAAACCAGCTTCTCAGAATCCCGCAAGCAGAACGTTAATGGGCTCGCCTATTCAGGAGGATGTAATATCATCTACATGAACCCTATTAATTCTGAAAACTTGAAATATATCAGTTTGATTTTATTATACATAAAAATCCATTTGTAATAATGTACCATGCTTGTGTCTAAAGGAAGACGATATTATGGCGTCACACCACCACAGATCCATGTGGTGGCCTTATGCAACATCAGAATGTTTACAGTGAATCTCAGTCAGTTGTCAGATATTGTGTGTGAGCAGTCGTAGTCGGCCCCTTAGTAACATGTGTGCACTCAATTTTTCTTTAATGTTTCACCTGCCGATTCCTAGTGATATTTACGACAGTGACATGTATGTACGTGGTGTAGCACCGTTTGCAGTACTGATAAAAAGGATGATGTAGTGCTATAAGACGTAAGGTACGTTACTGTTCTATACATTGTGGTAAATGTATACAATTGCGTACCGTGTTCTGTTATGCTAGTTAACTGTTTGTCCTGTCAATTTTAGTTCTGTCCTACTGTAGATCCGAAGATGACAGTATAGCCTTTACAGAAACTGGTTATCTAGCGATCTTTGCTTTTGATAGTCTCTGCAGAACGACCTACAACACGGTCAGTATCTTATTTCTCTTCTTTTTCGCTTTTTCCGTTTCCTTTCGTTCTTTTTCGTTGTACGTGTTTATACATCGTCAGTGACACTTGGTGGCCATATGCCTTTCCTGGTACCGCTGCTTACCCTAGGAAAGAACCTTTACAGCCAATCAGCTTGGACCTAAATTAAATCTCTTTTCAAAGTGCGAAAACGTTTCCTGTATGGCTGTTTTGCCCTTATCTGAGGCTGGACGTGCGTAACAGGTCTGTATTTTCAATGTTGAGTATGTGAAACCACCTAAAAACTATACCCAGGTTGAGTGTCGTTCATCAGCGGCACGAGATGCATTCAGTCCGTGATAAACCAGCTTCTCCGAATCCCGGAAGCAGAACGTTAATGGGTTCGCCTATTCAGGAGGATGTAATATCATCTACATGAACCCTATTAATTCTGAAATTTTGAAATTTATCAGTGATCAACATACTACCTAAGAAGTTACATCTAAAAATTAACTATTTCAAGATACTTTTTGAGACTACTTCGACCATTTGCACGTACCATTCACTTTATCTGTGATTTAAATATTGCTAATATTAATTAATTATCTTCCACTAGGGAAAGGTGCCGTACCGTATACTGCAATGAAATAAAACGTATGTAATCTTAATGTACGCTGAATTCATTCACAGCCCCTGTGTCACAAATGTTACGCGACTCATAAAAGCCCTATCGAAGTCACTCATAGGTTGCTGTTACTTAACAAACGATGCAGCACGTGACAAGGGCAGCGATAATGCTCGTGCAGTGTCAAGAGTTTTGTCCATCCAATGGTCAACACAGCGATGTACACTGAAGCGCCAAAGAAACTTGTATAGAAATGCGTATTCAGATACAGAGATATGTAAATGCATCGCCTGGGCCCATCAACAACGACATTGGACTGTTGATGACTGGGAATATGTTGCCTGGCAGGACGAGTCTCGTTTCAAATTGTATCGAGCGGGTGAACGTAAAGGGGATGGAGACAACCTCATGAATCTATTGACCCTGCATGTCGGCAGGGGACTGTTAAAGGTGGTGGAGACTCAGTAATGGTGTGGGGTTTGCGCAGTTGAAGTGATATGGGACCCCTGATAGTCTAGATACGACTCTGGCAAGTACCCCGTACGTAAGCATCCCGTCTGATCAAATGCAGCCATTCGTGTCGATTATGAATTCCGACGGACGTGGGCAATTCCAGCAGAACAATGTGACATACCATACGTCCAGAATGGCTACAAAGTGGCTCCAGGAACGCTCTTCTGAGTTTAAACACGTCCGATGGTCACTAAACTCACCAGACATGAACAATGTTGCGTATATCTGGGATGCCTTGTAAAAAGCTGTTCAGAAGAGATCTCCATCCCGTCGCAGTCTTATAGAGTTATGGATAGCCCCGCAGGGTTCACGATGACAATTCCCTCCAGCACTACTTTAGATGAGTCCACGTCACGTCGTGTTGCGGCAGTTCTGCGTGCTCGCGGGGCCCCCACACGATTGTTGTGCAAGTGTACTAGCTTCTTTGGGTCTTCAGTATATCTTACAATGGTACCCGTACAGGATGCAGATGATGCGGCAACCGAAATCTCTTGATGCGCAGCAACGTTTGAGATTTACTCTTCGGTTTCTGGCAGGGATCGAAGTTGATGAAATGTGACCGGGATATATTCTGTGGGTTGATGGGTCACATTTTATTCTACAGCACTGCCGAATTCGGGATACCGTGAAACAGTGTCTTGTGCTCGGAGAGTCACTGCATTCGCCGTGTCTGTGGATTCACAAGCACTTTTATTCTCGGAGGATTCTTCTTAGAACACAATACACCCTGTGGCCCGTAAGGTGTACCGTGACGTCTACATGTTACCGAGAATGCCTTGTACAGTACATGATTCATGCTTTGAAGAGCATATATGTGTGGAAACCATTGTTTTCATGCAAGATACTGCGACACCTTATGTCGCTCGCCCATTGAAAGATAGGGTTAATGTAACCTTCCACGAACGCGTTATCTCTAGAGGTTTCCCAGTTGCATGGCCTGGAAGATCACCTGATATGATTCAGTGTGATCTGTTGCTCTGTGGATATCTAAAAGAACGTATTGACGAGAGCACGTTCACTCTGTACCTGATCTGAAAGAGAGGATACAGGAACATGTTTTTCAGATTCCACCGGAATTTGATCACGTGGATTTCCGGATGCAGCATTTCGTCGATGTTCCCAAGTAGTCATACTGCACAAATTATGTAAGTGCTGGTTAATAATTAAATCGCCGGCCTCGGTGGCCGAGCGGGTCTGGGAGCTACAGTCAGAAACCGCGCGACCGCTACGGTCGCAGGTTCGAATCCTGCTTCGGGCATGGATGGGTCTGATGTCCTTAGGTTAGTTAGGTTTAAGTAGTTCTAAGTTCTAGGAGACTGATGACCTTAGAAGTAAAGTCCCATAGTGCTCACAGCCATTTGACCAATTTTTTAATAATCAAATCAACATTAAGCCCTTTTCTACTGTTCAGCGTCTCCTGCTCACGTAGGGTTCCTAATCCATTACGTACGGAAACATTTCTATGCGCCTTTCTAGCATTCAAAGCGACACATATGCACTTGGTGGCCGAATTTGGAACTAATTCTTTTCAACCGTACATTGCTTCCGCATTAACTCATCGGACTATATTGGAAGTTTCACTACTGTAGGATACGTGTAGCTGATATTGAATTTTTCTGATTAGCTGCACTTTAATTATAACCACCCAGCACACGTTAAGGACTGTTTATACTTCTTTTATGTAGTAGAAGCGTTGGACTAGAACTTTCGAAAAAGTTGGATATCAGTTTTCCACAGGCAAATTTCTAGGCCGATTCTTCAAAGGGATGTGGTGAAGACAGTGGGGCTAGCTTTGCCGGTTTCATTAGAGCAGGAAATTAAAAATTCGTGGAAATACAGGTATGCGTTGTAAACCATGGTGTGACTCACGATTTCCTTTGGTGGTATTTGTTACAGGCAGATTGCATTATCTGCTTGGCTGGTGGTGAGATCGATCGTGCCTCGGGCACTCTGGCTTACCGATTGGGCCCGGCGTCTCGGCCGCGCGCTGTTTACGCAGTCATTAGGGGAGGGAGGTCACGGCGGCTGGCACGCACAGTGTCTCCGGGCAGCTGACGGGCTGGCGGGCCGAGCCGCGCCTGCCCGCGCTGCGCCGCCCGGGCACCTGTGGCTCCGCGCTGAGCGGCCCCTCGACAGCGGCGCACTCTCAGCCGTGCTCTGAATATTGCACGTCGCCCACAGGCCCCGGCAGAGCCGCTGCCACTGTGCAGACTCGCCGCTCAGCCGGCTCCACACTGTTTACCGCAGAATGGAGCGGCTCTCACACGGCTGGGCTCCGCATCTCTGTGATTCTGTGTGCAGAGCGGCGCGTGTGGTAGTGTGTGTAGGTTGGAGAGGAAGATGTTTCTGCCATAGCAGCTTACAGCCACCGTTCTGTATCTACAATTCATATGTAGCTTCTGCCTAAGTTAGACAACATTATTTTCATTAGTTTTTTTCATTCTGTTCTTCCACTAAGGGGGAGTGAAACTGATCATCAAAGCTTAGCTTCTCGTCTTCTACAAAGCACAATCGTTGCACAACGTAACATGCAGAGGATATTATTCGCAGAACATTACTTATAAGGAAGTGTTAGTCAGTGACTTCAGTAGCTCGTGTAGCTGCAATGCAGTCCAAATTTCAAAAACTCTGTGCTCTCATTATCTTCGTCATCATCATCAACCTCCTTCAGACCTTCACACACTACTACCTGCAGGTTCCCCATCCTAGGTTGTCTTTTTGTTTATTCACGTCGTTATCTTTCGTTTGGAGGCCTCTAGGTCTATTCTTACAACCGAAAATCCGAACAGAGACTCCTTACTCCCTTTCGCATCATTTCACGTCACTAAATATCCAGATCATATCAGATTAAAATATGCAGCACTCACTATCTCGTATTCAAATCACTGCTTTTCTCTTGAAATTTTTTTTTCTGTGCCGTCTAGTTACGTTTGTCATGCTTTTCCCATTTTCCCATTCTCAATCACTGAACCGTCTGTGTAACGTAAATTTTTCACTTCCACACATCAGAAGTGGCAGGTTACACAAGATACTGATAAGCCAAAACATTATAACCACTACCCTTCTACTAACTAGCACTCCTGAAAGAAAGGATATTGCGGAGACATGGCTTAGCCACAGCCTGGGGTTTGTTTCTAGAATGAAATTTTCACCCTACAGCGGAGTGTGCGCTGATATGAAACGCGGGCAAGCGCTCTACCGCGAAAGGCAAAGGTCCCGAGTTCGAGTCTCAGTCCGGTTCACAGTTTTAATCTGCCAGAAAGTTTCACATCAGCGCACACTCCGCCGTAGAGCGAAAATTTCATTCTGGAATTAACCCATACGTATGTTGCCAAGGACATTTTGAGAAGAAGGTCGCTGGGACAACCTTACACATCCTCCACACAGTCTCGACAGCCCCCTATACGCTTTCCATATATTTGGAGCCCTGAAGAACGACAGTCGCGGACTTCGATTTACTTCGGACGAAGAGGTACATGTCTGGGTGCAGTCATGGTTGAGTAGGTTACCCAAAATAATTTTCCATGAATGCATGGACCGCATTGCCTCAGAGTTGGAAAAATGTATTAACAGTCATGCCATTAATACTGAAATAATAAATCGTTTACTTGACTGTCCCACGCACAAGGTGTTAAAATCTATTACCTTATATTGAGCGAGATAGTTAGTGAACATATAAAGCCTGAAAATGAACAGAAGAAGAAAACAACTAGACGACATATTTTAAACGCATTGATCATCGAGGGACATTGCCGTGCATGCTGCAGTAGGTGTGGGATCTCAAGGCAAATATCTTCTTATGTCAGTACCTAAATTCCGCTCCGATTATCATCATCCCAGAACCTTTGTATTATTAGAATGATGGGAATACTTGAGAGTTGCGACTAAACAGTAAAGTGGAAGTTGGAAATTTGTGGCAAGGACAATGGGACCAAACTGCTGAGGTCATCGGTCCCTAGATTTAGGCACTACTTAATATAACTTAAACTAACTTACGCCAAGGACAACACAGAGACCTATGCCCGAGGGAGGACTCGAACCTACGACGGGGGGAGTCGCGCGAAGCGTGACTAGGTGCCATAGACCACGCAGCTACGCCGCGCGGTTGGTAAAATGGTATTACGCAGTGTATAAATATAGCAAGTAGACAAGTAATAAAGATTTTTTGATTTCTCCTTCTGCAAGAGACCTAAGCCGGATTGATAATGTATAAGCGGGAACGAAACGGACCATGCCAGAAACCCTGCATGACAATAACGTCTCCAGGCATACTGTGTAAAACATAGTGATGAGCAATGGCAGAGGGCAGGCCTACTAAGCATCGTACCAAATGTTATCTACCGGTCCAACTGCGTAAGGAGACAGGGAGGAATGACTCTTTAAACGGCTCTGTGCGTGCTGAAATTAATCTTGTCTTCATAGCCCCTACGAAACGTTTGGAAAGTCGCGCTAGAGACCTGACAGAAGGTGACAGAATATGAATGATTTATTATTCTTATGGTCTGGTTTCTTTGCAGAGTGCCCAGGGTACTTAAAGTGGAAAGCGTATGTAGGGAATATTAACTGATTTAAGCAGCCCGTGCTTCGATGGTGGAAAGAATCTTAATAAGGACGGTGAACTGTTCGTTATATTAATTACGTGTTTTCTAGAAATAAAATTAACGCAGCAACAACAAGTCGATAGTGGGATTAGCTTTTAATTCGCTAGGCTCTCATTCAGGAATATTAAATGTAAGTGAAATGATTCAGTTCAACAACAGGAAAACAAAACTGTTCCATCACATTTTATATAACATTAATGACCAAACATTTGCCACAAAACAGACTTTGTGCTGTGGTATTTCTCGAAAAAATGTTTGATAGATTGAACCATTAATGAAATAAACGTCTTTCGTCTCCATCCCCATTCGATACGCACTGCAGAAGTCTAAGTAATTTAACAAAAGGGTACAGAAAACGCTTTCGTGGTCAAATCTCATTATAGCCATATTTGAAAAATAAAACGTGGAAACCCGTCTTCCTTGCTACTCACTGTTGAATACTGACTAAAAGTAATTTTTACTTATTTTTAGGGTGACTGGTTTTAAAACTTTGTAAGGAGCAACACTGTATCCCATGAACCTAAATAAATTCATTCTTTTCGCTTAACCAAGGATGATCATGATTAATTTTGTGTTTTTTGATAGTTTATTGAGATGACAAAATCGCAAAATGTATAACAAGAGAAAATGAGAGCACATGTATTCTCATGAAAACTGAAGACATAAAATACTGCATATGAATTTTCAACACAAAATTTGGAGACGGCTTTGACGTATCAAATACAAATGTCTCTTACATTATGTGGAATGCACTGCTATACTAACTAGTACTGTTGCGCAAACAAGCTGAGTTACTGAGGCGTGTTGAAGTAATTCACAATAGTGCCTAATATGCCTGACGAAATACAATTACCAACTCCAGACATTCTTGAAATGTAGATGAGGTTGAGTTGATTTGGTTTTGGTAAAAGAGGCGCATTGATCAAGATACAAACACTTCTGGCCATACCTGATCCCTAACAGTCTCTTTTGTATCTATCTTCTGGTCTCTAGTTTTTTTCCAATTTTTTAAAGCTGTCAGGTAGAGGACAGCATTAGATGTATATGGAACAGGGACGTCTTGGCAGTCAAAACTGCTTATTGCTTCAGTGGGACGCAATGTGTCCTGTGTCCCATTAACCACGAAAGGGTTACGGTACAGAAATGGCTGACACCTCTCTGTGTGAGGGAGACATTTTGAAAAGATGAACTACAGAAAGGCGGTACCTAAAGGGCTCCTCCGTCACAAAGCAGGAAAAAAGTATTTTTCGTTGCCCCCCCCCCCCCCTGATAGGCATGTAGCTCCCCTTCAAGGTAAGATATATTCCCGCAGGGAAATATAGCGTGAAGATACTTAACTTAAAAGCACACAGCTAAAGAATGAAATCTCTGGTGGACCACCTCCGTGTGTGACGTCTGCTGATGAGCAAGTGTTAATCGTTTCCAACTGAAGCTTGTCAGAGTATTAGCATCATATTGTAAAAGTGGAACGAGTTGAAAGATGCGTCCGAGTGGCTGTACAGTATTCAGTTCCAAGCATTTACTGCAGTTGTTCATCATCGTCTACAAACTTCGGTGTGTTCTACGTTCATTTCTATTGCTGCTTCCTATATAGCGTATGAATTTTAACCAAATATCCTGAACTGATCTTTCAATCCTTCTTCGCTCTTTGGCAACTGGTCACAGTATTACTTTGTTCATCATGAAACTGAAATTCCTCAATAACAAAAAAATTCGTTACGTTTACCTGTTGCCCACTTGCTGCCATATTTTATTCGTAAAAACTATGCCACTAATCAGTAGAAGTAGGCATACCCTGAAAAAAAAAACTCGCTCTCCGGTGGTGCGGTTGAATTCAGCCAGTTTGCGTTCCCTCTGGTGCTGGGGCCGTTTCAGAGCATCTCTTCATTTGCATGTTTGTAATCGCGTTATTAAATTAGGAGAAATATCAGCTGTCACAGACAGCAGAGAAAATAACTGTTATGTAAAACAATTGCACTTTGTGTCCGTCGGAAAAATATCAGACTTAATTAAGGATGAACGCCAATATTTATTGCATTTTTGCGGGAAATGGCTGAATTTTCGTGCATTCTTGATTAACAAGGGTGAAATTAATGTGTAGAGGAATGCCTTTGTGTTTCATTTAACGAATATTACAAAATATAAAAAGATTGAAAATAACCCGACGCCAGACGTCATATGATCAGACCAATCAGTTGCTCCATATTAGACTAACGTCCAAATGTAGACGCATTCTGAAAGCTTCTTCTTTTAACGGGACAGTTATCAATGCGGATAATTATTTTTACACAGTCAACAAGAATAATAATCAAAACTATTTTCCTTTAAAACAGAAAAAAATTACGTTACTTTTTTGCGGATACTCTGATGTTCTGAACGTGTTGCATATTTTAATGCATTCAATCATTCGTGGCGTCAAACAAATGTAACATAATTATTTTCAGGGAAAGCTACCTGAAACACGGCATTATTTCAGCTGTAAACTTATCTTATATTTTCATAGGATAGAGTTTACTTCAATCATATTGCCCAGTTTCGTAAAAAAAAAAAGAAAAGAAAAAAAGAAAAAAATTTCAAGTCTACCTTAATAAATTAAAATGACTGTTTAACATATTATGGTACCCTGAAGTAAAAATAAAAAAGTCTCACAGGAAATAAATCCATCATTCAAGAATGATAGTAATCATCGTTCTCTGCAGTAAAGATTTCCATTTGGAAAAGTAGCCTAAGGAATGCATATGTTTATCATCGCACCTACACAACGCAATTAGAAATACTTCCTGCTGCTTACTAAGTTTTTTGGGCCCCATATCGATCTCAGTAAAAAAAGTAGTTTGTCCTTAAGGCTAAATTATTTGGCAATAATTTAGTTTGTTTGCTTCTCAATCTACAATTGTGTAAAATAATTTGTCTCGACTCGTAGTGTGGTTAATGCAGATACACGGTCCTGTCACATTAATGCGACCACTGCCTACATTCAGCGTCAACGTGCAACGACCATCCACAGATGCCAGATAGCAGCACTTCCATTGGAGGCGGTAATTGATGCAGTCGTCTTCGAAGTACGGCAACGGGGTGATTTATCTGATGTCGAAAAGTATATGATTTTTTAGTTTCGGGCCAAGTGTGGTAGTGGCAAAATGTTTTTATCGAAAACCATCACCTGTGCAACTGTGGTGCATCAGAGGACAAAAATGATACGTGTGGTTCAAATGGCTCTGAGCACTATGGGACTCAACTGCTGTGGTCATCAGTCCCCTAGAACTTAGAACTACTTAAACCTAACTAACCTAAGGACATCACACACATCCATGCCCGAGGCAGGATTCGAACCTGCGACCGTAGCAGTTGCACGGTTCCGGACTGCGCGCCTAGAACCACGAGACCACCGCGGCCGGCTACGTGTGAACGAGATCTGCAGAGATGTGTAAGGGCGAATAAACATGCTGCTATTGGGCAACTGACTGATCCGTCACATGAAACAAGGGGCTTCCAACGGTGTGTACTCAACCATCATTCAGCGAATGTTGATGCGTATGGGCCTCTGTCGCAGTCGCCTGTTTATAGCTTCTAAGCCGACTGTTGTTCATCGTCGACGGAGGCTGGATTTAGCAGGCCAATAGCGCCAATGAATGTCCACAGCATGGCAACAAATTATATTTTCCGATGAATCTCGTTTTATGCTCCATCGGACAGATAACCGCTGGCGTGAGTGACGTGAAGCGTTTGAAAGGAAAGGGTGAGATCGGAAGAGGAAGTGTTATGATTTGAGGAATTTTCCGAGGCGCCCTTGGGTGATTTCGCCATTCTGGAAGGCACACTGGATCATCAGAAGTAGGCACCTCTCCTTGGAGACCATGTCCACTCGGACATGCAGTTTGCTTTTCACCTGCACGATGACGTGTTGTAGCAGGACAATCCAACACGCCGCACGGCTCGCAGTGTACATGCGTGGTGCGAATAGGACCGGGATGAGTTTGTCGTACTCCCCTGCCCACCAACCCTCTCCCCTGTCCCGACCCCAACGATTTAGGCCCACCCGAGAATCTGTGAGGGCACCTAGAGCGGAGTGTTGGCTCCGTGGGTTCTCAACTGCGAAATCTAACGCAGCTGGCCACGTCGCAGAAGCCGGGATGACTCCACATTCCTGTGGGTACCTTGCAGAAACTTACTGATTCGCTTCCTCCTCGTCTAGCAACGCCCCGTGCTCCGAAAGGTAGTTATTCACGCCATTGACAGATGGTAACATTATTGTGATGACTCAACGGTTTAGCCGTATGTGCACATAAGCAAATGCACTTACATATGCACTCGAGTTCAGTTTCCTTTATCTGAGAAATATTTTGGCAAAATTAAATCACCAGGCTCTCCCAACCTCTTGGCACCAACCAAGAGTTTCGGGAGGTGCCCATTGTTTGAGAGCCATGTGCTGGAGCTGGAAATCCCCTCCAGAGTGACTCCCTCAGCTCCACTAGAATCTCGATGGGCGTTTTCCAGACTTGACAGTTACCTCTAACCAGAGAGAACGTTCTAAACGGAAACCAAGTCAAAATATGTTGTACTCGTTGGTTGTGCAAACTTTTCTACCTAACTGAGCTGTAACTAGAACATAAACGACGCAATCCTGCGGTCATAACCGCGTTAAAAGATATTTTTTTGCTTACTTGCAGTTAGCTTGGTTCGCAATGGAACATATTACTTTTCTGAGTTGTTATCGGGGTGTGTTGCGCCCCAGAATAGTAGTGTTCAAAGGAATATCATCCACTTTATCCACACATCATACTTATATAGCAGTAGATGGATCATCTGATCTGAAGCAGAAGTACAGAAATATTTTAAAAATCAAAATGTTCAACATTCTACATTTCATCATTACTTATACTGAAGTGAAACAAAAGTATCATTACACTCCTGTCCAATAAAATTACGACACCGTGAAAAGTGGACTCCGTATTGGTTTAAAGTGTACTACATGTTCGGTATGCAGCTGAATAGGCTTCAGCCCAACGGTACAGAGCATGACAGAGTGCTACCATCTGCCTCGAACATGTAAGGAAAAATTACGCAGCGGTTTTCCTATTCTGAAACCATTTGATGTTCTTTCTCTCTGAGGAGAATTTGTTCTGATACTCTCAAGACCTTCTGCTTTATTCTACCACTTACTAATACCAAAGCCCTTAATCGGCGAACCGATGTACTTTGAAATCAATCAAGAATATTGACTTATATGAATACACCTGCAATTAACGTAAAAGTATCATGATCGTGTTGTCACGCCCTGCTTCTTGAACTCTCGATCATCCCACCTGCAAACTACACCATCTCTACCGATTGCCTACTCTTACTGTTACAGTGTAGTGGTACATACTTCAGTGAAACTACTCACATCCATAATTACAAGAGCCATTATTAAGATTACGTAAAAAATAGATACAGACACACCAGAGACTACGTATTAGAAATGATGCTCTGAGCTGTCATGCACGATACGAGTTGTAACCTTGCAATGAAACACCACACGTCTGCAAGTTATGGAAATGGGTAAGAGGGACCTACAGTTTAGCTTAGACTGAAAAATATGTGGTCCGACCGAGATCAGATTCGGCAATCTCTATTTCCAGAAACGCACTTCACTGTTAGACCATCTGATCGCTGTGTATAAACGTTGTAAACTTGGCCATTTCACATAGAAGCTTCAGCTATTTGCGCCACCAAGAAACTGTGGACCTTAGTATTAGGCATAACATACATTGAAGTTTCTTACGAGTACGTCTACCCATTCCTCTTAGAAAGATGTCTGCCAACTGCCGTATCTTTTGATTGCATTGACTTAGAAGAATCAATTTTTCACAACGCCCAGGCACCATAGACCTTAGTAGTTGGCTTAAATTTCAGCTTCATACCTCTACAGTTCCTGACAAACAAGGAGTGTTACCAGTCGGCAGATAGGCACACAGACAGACAGCAAAGATCCTGAAAGGATTTCATTTTCACCAGCCGAAGTATGGAACATTAAAAAAGACAACAATTGTTCTCTCTATGGGCACTATACAACAGTATTCTCTCCCCAGCACTGTCCTTCCTGAGGATGTAATCACAATTAAGACGAATAATACTAGTACCAGAAATAAATAACAAGCGGGGAGCATATAGGAATCGTAATCAGACTGAAAATAGACAGACACACTGGAGTCTTTGATCACATATGTGCGGACTCAAGGTTGCCACAGTTGCGATGCATGAGAAATACCGCTCGCAGCACTGGCGCTAGAGCTGTTACGTTGAATTCCAAAAGTGAATAGTGGAATTGCAACGTCTGCAGTGGCCTACATTAACGGATGAATAAATAAAGTACCAATATTGATCCTTGAATTTGGAACAAAGCCGCTCGCTTCGAATAACAGATTCAGCCTTGGTCTCAAAGACTTAACTTACGTACAAAGTTGAAAACTATGTGAATGAAATATTGTCATGAAGCGCGTGCAAGCCATGGTCTCATTATAAGCTCCTATATGTTTCAGCATAGAAAATCGCAGTCGAAGTGAAACATCAGACAAATCCATTGAAATAGAGCTGGCGGCTTCCTAGTAATGCATATAGCCCAACCGCTCGCGGAAACAGAAGTGTGACAGACGAAACTCGCGCGTAATTTATCTTAGTACCTCGCCAGTGACAAATATCTCTCGTAAGGTAACATAATTTGGTTTTTCCGCTGGATGGCTTTCTGCACGAATGCAGTAGTATACCAAAAAAAGACATGGTGCTAACCGAAATTGCCATCTTGTCGACGATATTTAACTCATTAATGTTATTATTCATCGACTTGCAAATTGAAGCGCAACTACTCTTATACCTATGGAAAATCACCATCATATTCGCGCTTTTCAGGGTTCCTAAGCCACACGCACACCCATGGAAATTACTTTTATTGTTATCTCTCGGTTACTCACAAAACCCACAAAAATTTGATATTAAAATTTTGCCATGTGTTATGGAATAAGGAATTATCATTATTTTTTAGTTTTATTGGCTTACCATATTTACTTATACGGTGATTAAGTATGGGATACACTCCTGATAAAACAACACGCTACTGTCAATTATCACACCAATTAACCAAAAACCTGTCTCAAAGTATTTCTCTAGATGCTCTTAAATAGCATTCCGACCTGCAAATAGAATCCGCTCGCGATAGTAGCACCTTATTTTATGTAACACGCACCTATTCCAATCTGTCCAACTAATCTTACGTGGTGCAGAAGAAACGCTTTCTCTTCAAACCTTACTCACATTTTCGTATCTGGAGGTCACAATCTACATCTACATCGACACCATACTCCGCAAGCTACCTAATGGTGTGTGGCGGAGGGTACCTTCGGTACCACTATTTGATCAATCCAATCCTATTCCACTCGCGTGGGAAGAATGACTGTCGGTAAGCCTCTGATTGGCTTTAATTTCTCGAATTTTCTACTCCTGAAAAGTGCTGTCCTGAAATTTCAATAGTAAATCTCTCCGTGATGTACAATGCCGCTCTTCTAATGTCTGCCAGTGGAATTTGTCAAGCATCTCCGTAACGCTCTCTCGCCGCTAAAAGAAAACGTGACGAAACGTGCCGTTCTTCGTTGGATCTTCTCTGTCTCCTCTATGAGTCCTACCTGGCAGGGATCCCAGATAGATGAAAAATATTCAAGAAACGGGCGAACAGGCGCCTTATAAGCCACTTATTTCGTGGATGAGTTACATTTCCTTAATATTCTTCCGATGAATGTGAGTCTGGTGTCTGCATTTCCCACTGGCAGTTTAATATGGTCATTCCACTTACGGTCGCTCTGGATAATTTAGCCTAAATATTTTACGGCAGACGCTGTCCCCAGCTGTTTGTCATCAATAGTGTAGCTGAACAGTAGTGGATTACTTTTGCTCTATGTTACATTTATTTCCGTTTAGGGTCAACTGCCAGAGTCTGCACCATTTATTAGTTCTCTGCAGATCGGTCTGCAAATTCTTACTATCTTCTGGTGTTGATATAAACAACTGCATCATCTGAGAATAGCCTAAAAGAGAACCCGACGCTTTCTACTAAACCATTTACATATATAGCAAATCACACTTCCCTGTGGTACTCCGAATATTACCTTTACATCTGACGATTTGGTTTCGTTAAGAGCGACTTGTTGAGTCGTATCTGCAAGAAAGTCTCGAATTCAATCGCAGGTCTGCTCCGGAGACTCGTAAGCTTGTATTTTTTTTCATTAAATGGCAGTGCGGGACAGTGTCAAAAGTCTTACTGAAATCAAGGAACACGGCATCAAGCGGAGCGCCGTTGTCCACTGTGCTGTGGATCTCATGGAGTTTTGCAGCATCTCTATTTGCCGACTTTTATAGAGGAGATGTTCATTTTCCCAGAAAGTCTTAATTCTTGAGCGTAAAACATGTTCCATAACTTTACAACAGATTGAAGTCAACGATATAGGTCTATAATTGTGTGGATCTGTGTTATGGCCTTTCTTAAAAACGGGAATGACCTGCGCTTTTTTGCAGTCGTCAGATACCTTTCGTTGCTCAAGCGATCTACGATAAATAACGACTCCTTTCATCCCAGTAGTACTAACAATCATATGATCCGTTTTTTACCTCTGTCTCACTTAATACCAATATATCTAGAATCGTCGTGCATCCTCCATTTAGTTGCAATAGACGCTGGCTCATTATTCCTGTTAAGTTTCGAAGGAAGTTCCTTCCAAGCTACCCCTATTCATTATTCAACCAGCTACTCAGTATTCCTTTAAGTCTTGCTGCCAACTGTACCTGTTTCATTACTCCCACGACGATACCAGAACAGGAAACATGGTCCCAACAAAACTGTAATGCCCATATTCTTTCCTTACATAAGCATGTACTATCTTCCACACCCATTTTCTAGTCACTGTAAAAACAAAATCGTTAAAAGAGGCAATTATTTGGAGCCCTTGTACTTACCGGGTCGATCAGTGTTATGCGTTATGATTACTTTTTTTCTACACCTGAAGAAGGGGTATTAATATCCCAAACCGATGGCGATTTCAATATGGCATTAGTACATCTGAACTAGATATGGGTAAATTAGGTGACTAAAACTAAACTCGGTCCGAATAGGCCTTGGGAGGCCTAACGGCACCGACCGGCCGCCGTGTCATCCTCAAGCCGCAGGCGTCACTGGATGTGGATATGGGGGGGCATGTGGTCTGCCGGCCGTATGTCAGTTTACGAGACTGAAGCCGCTACTTCTCAGTCAAGTAGCTCCTCAGTTTGCCTCACAAGGGCTGAGTGCACCCCGCTTGCCAACAGCGCTCGGCAGACCGGACGGTCACACATCCAAGTGCTAGCCCAGCCCGACAATTCTTAACTTCGGTGTTCTGAAGGGAACCGGTCCTACCACTGAGGCAAGGCCGTTGGCAAAGTAAGTAACTACCTAAACTTATTAAAATGGAATACATTTAATGAGTTATAATCAAAAATGATTATTGCGGTAAAATAAAGTTACGTAAACTGTGAGCCAGCGCAAAGTAATACACAATACGGTAAGATTGTGGGAAGGGGGCAGGAGGAAGAGAAGAAGGCAGGATGGAGAAGCTCAGGGCAGAAAACAGGGTTGGAGAGAGAAGAAAGAAGGAGGATGATAAATTTGTGTGTGAAAATGACATGCATTAGATAAATTGTGAAGACCAGAACCTCAAGAAATACAGTATCATTACAAAGAATAAACAGAGTACTACCAGCATTAAAAGACGAAGAAACTGACATGTCCACAGTCATCTGGAAGATCAAACCACTTCTCTATTACGCTAACGGAAGAAAGGGTCTGAAACTACGAGTATGTAGAAAATTCCTGTTCTTGAGTTCCACAGGTTCACTTAAAATTGGCCCATCTTTGTGAGCAATGTGCTTAAAAATATCCAATTTTCTGTATTCCAATTTTTTAAGTTCCCTCGTCTCCTTGGTGTCTGTTGGAGAAGAAGCACATGTTCAGTAAAAGTGGAAATGTACATATTTCCATGACCTCGACTTAGCAGATTTTTATATTTATTAATTTGAACGGGCCCTTGCCTGTCTTATGTGAAGTTAAGGGCAGTCACTACATGCAATATTAGAAACAAATTGCTACATTACATGCTTAAAAATCATTCCTGTTCAGATCAAAATCAGAAATAAAGATCAGTTCTGAGAAACTGTAGGGTAATATACGTAAAACATTATCCATAAATAACTGAAAATTATGAGAGAGATAAAAGATTGATGTTAAGGCTGCATTCGTTGGCACTGCATCTTACACACATGAAAAAAAATTTTCATCACCTACGTTCCGAGACTTCCGGAAACTGTACAGAAAAGTGGACTACAGATAACATAAATATCATTTCCGCCTTTCTTATTGCTCATGAAATCCACACATTGCATGTTTTATCATCATACAGATTGCTCTACTTACCGGTACTTGTAATGTCCAGTAGCACGTCGTCTTACATTGATGAATACCTGTATTCGTCGTGGCACTCTACGCAAAAGTTCACCAACACACTGATAGTCCAGATTGTCCCACTCCTCAACGGCGATCCGGCGTACATCCATTAGAGTGGTTGGTGGGTTAAGTCATCCATAAACAGCCATTTTCAATCTATCCCATGCTTATTCGATAATTTTCATGTTCGTAGAACATCCTGGCCACTCTAGTCGACCGATGTCGTTATCCTTAAGGATAAGATGTGCACAACGGGGGCGCGAATTGTCGTCCATGAAGACAAATACGTCGCCAATATGTTACAGACATGGTTGCACTATCGGTCGGAGGAGGGCAATTCACGTATCGTACAGCCGTTATGGCGCTTTCCATGACCACCAGCGGCGTACGTCGGCCCCACATAATGTCACCCCAAAACAACAGGAAACCTCAACCTGGTAAAGTACGTCTAAGGCGTTCAAATTGACCACCTTGCCTCCAAACACGTTTCCGACGATGGAAGGCATATGCAACACCCATCGGTGAACAGAACGTTATGCCACTCCTGAGCAGTCCATTGGGCATGTTGTTGGGCCCATCTGTACCGCGCTGCATGGTGTCGTGGTTACACGGATGGACCTCACCATGGAGGTCGGAAGTTGTGCATCATGCATCCGAATGCGGACAGTGAGTCGTAACACGACGTCGCGTGGCTGCATGAAAAGCACTATTCCACATGGTGGCGTTGCTGTCAGTGTTCCTCCGAACCATAATCTGTAGGTAGCGTCATCTACGGCGTCATCCTTCGTTGGCACGAGCGAGCTATGTCATCAACAGTTCCTATCTCTCAGTATCTCCTCCATGGGCGAACAACATCGCTACCGTTCACTCCGAGACGCCTTGACACATCCCTTCTTGAGAGACCTTCCTGGAACAAAGTAACAAGGCGGACACGATCGACCCAAGGTATTGATCGTCTAGGCATGGTTGAACTACAGACAACACCAGTTGTGTACATCCTTCCTGGTGGAATGACTGGATCTGATCGACTGTCGGACCCTCCTCCCCCCCCCCCCCCCCCCCCCTCCGTCTAATAGTAGATGCTCACGCATGGCCGTTTACATCTGTGGGCGGCTTTAGTGACATCTCTGAATAGTCAAAGGGACTGTGTCTGTGATATCCAGAGTCATCATCTGTCATCAGGAGTTCGGGGAACGGAGTGACGCAAAACTTATTTTGATGTATGTATAAAGAAATAACCGAAAATCTTCTACTCCTCCAATGGGCAACGCTTATTGCTGAAGAATCACGAATTTTGCCTTTGCTGTTTATGAAAACTTCAGCAGGCAACCTCCTATGAAGACGTATGAAGAAACCTGTGCTAGTAATGAGAAGCGCTTGAGTAAAAAGCAGCAAGTTGTCTCCTCACTGCATTAAGTACGGGCGGCGTGATGAGATGGCAGGAAGCTTCAGCATGGCGTCTTCTCCACCGAGTCGCAGCGCAGCGAGACCTACTCCGCCGCGCCGGCGTCGGCGACGTCGTTTGCATAACCCGCCGGGCGGGGGCTCTTCTCTCTCCTTCCCGTCCCCCTCTCGTCCCCCTGACTGTAAACATCGACGAGCTCGGCCCCAGGAGAAAGTGGGTCGCTCGCTGCCCGGATAGTGGGGAACAAGCGACGCCGCCAGGAAATGTAAGGCGCAGTTAAGCGGCAGGAGGCGGAGGGGAAAGGAGAGGTCTGCGTTTGAGGACCGCCGCTTCTGGATTTCCACAGGCCGTTCAGACCCGCCTTCTGCGAACCAGTGCGTGACCAACAGCACAGGACAGGCGCAGAGTACCAGAACCACATGCCTAAATTCATTTCTCAAAGGCATGTCCATCTCTCTCTCGTTGGTGGTACATATCCTACAGAGTACAAGCAAACTTACTTCGTTCAATATACAATACATTTCTAATGAACAGCTGACTGTCTTAAAACTAATATTATTCAAAACAAATACGACTATCATTAAGGTTCCCAACAACAACATAGAACATAAACAGCATTAGTCAAAACAGCTAACTAAATGAAAACTGGAATGAATAGGTGTTAGGTGACCATTTTAACACTGATATCATCAAGTTTATCGATACAGTTCATTTCCATATGGAACAAATAAGGATGAAACAGTAGAATTTCCCAAACACTGGAACAATGGGAACAAGTGTTAAACGGACTCCCTCAAGGTTAACTATAAGGTCCATTCCTTGTCTTCGTGCATGTAAATGATCTCCCGTCTACGCTACGTTCATGAGGCTACTACGTACTTATATGCTGACAACATTCTGTTGGATATAACTACCACGGGAAGCAGGTTACCGCAGTCGTTTCACTTATGAATGACGATCAAACTTCAGTATTATGATGGAGTCTTAAACAAGCCTTAAAAGTCGTAAGTCACCCAAATATGACATAGAAAGGTACTTTGCGGATATTTTTGTGAAATCGTCGTTCAGTAGCTGCTGATAGTATGCAGCTGCAATAAAAAAACCAGAAGAAGACCTCAAAGTAATCAGGAAAGAGTGTTCAAACTCGAAAGAGCAAACATTTACAACATACGGGAAACCTTACAGTTGCCTACACTTAATACAAAAATTCTGAAAAAACATACCAAACTCAAATAATTGGTCCACACTCTAGCCAAATCTTTGCTCCTGTGATGTGATTCAGCACATCAGAAATAGTGGAAAATCCAAAAACTAGTCATCAACGATAACATTAGATACGTCTGTAACATTTGGTTGTTTACCAGTCCAGACTCTGGATGGGTCACTTATTTGTTTTCTCACCACGTGTTGTTACATTCTTGGTGTCAGTTTAGAGCAGAGATGCCTATTCACAACAACAGACGAAGTGCAAAACAGGCCACGTTTTATTTATTCCATTATTTGTGATTAAATTTGTTTTTTTAGAAAATCTAGTTTCAGACTTAAGAAACATCAATTTGTTATGGTAAATTATACTTACAGGATAATTATAATTAAGAAGATGATGCCAAGTGGAGTGGCCGTGCGGTTCTAGGCGCTACAGTCTGGAACCGAGCGACCGCTGCGGTCGTCGGTTCGAATCCTGCCTCGGGCATGGATATGTGTGATGCCCTTAGGTTAGTTAGGCTTAATTAGTTTTAAGTTCTAGGCGACTGATCACCTCAGATGTTAAGTCGCATAGTGCTCAGAGCCATTAGAACCATTTTTTGAGAAAAGATGGTGAATACTAATACCTCCCGCATGTGTCTCCACTGTACGTTATGCTCACACTGCTATTTCACACACTGTCGTTATACATGTCCGAGATATACTATGTTTACATTGAGTACAAAGATAACTGTATCATACATGCTGGATCTAGGCTATTAGTCTAATGAATCTCACAATTCAGTTATTATATTAAAGGTATGTAGCGTATACAGCGATAGTTAATAACGTAAGGCTGCTGAGAAATAACTGTTAAGATAAGAAGTAGAAATGTTCCGTCGTTTCCGCATTGATTAACGTTGAAATCAGCCATTCAGGATCAATGCTCGCAAATTCAAGCGGACTACCAGAGAAGGTTTCCTAAAACCAAACATGAGAGCGATACAAAAATGGGACATCTAACGGTGATAAGGGTCGAACCGAAGCCTGAGAGTGAGGAGTGTCGTGCGCTGTCATCTATGACACTAATTGTATGTGGGAGGCCACTCGAATTTGTGCACATAACGTCACAATACCGTTTTCTCAATATATTTGTGTGTGTGTGTATTTGTATTACGTTGTGTTCTTGTATTACTGAAAAATGAAAGGAATTCAGTAGAATATTGACAAGTACATAAGCAGGAGACAAAGTCATGACTGGGTAGAGTAAAGTTGAATTAATGCTTTGTTACCGAATTTAAATAATTACCATTTTACAGGTATTGTGAGTCTTCTTATAAGTAAAAATCTAATCTCACCTGTGGGGGGGGCTACAGTGGGTGTGCTCTACCATACACATAAAAGTTGAACTACCAAAACCCATTCTATTACGGTTTCAAGGGTAATTAAATCCCGTGGTCTACTGCACAAAGCAGTCTCTGTCCCTCTCTCTCTCTGAAGTGCCACTGATAGGCGTTTTCTTTCGGTATCTGAGGCTTCCAGCCACTAGAGATCGGGGTGTTCTGTGATATATCGTGCAGCAGAAGTCGCTCACATTTTGAGGCTTTTCTGGTGGTTGTGGCGGTAGGTATTCTTGAATCATTGAGGCGAGAAGTTGTGTTCGTACCTGCTAAGGTGATAGGTTACTATTGGGCCATCATGTGCGTGAAAGTGGCGCTACATACTTGTCACTATTATTCTTAGGCGCCAGCGTGTTGGAGATCTTTCCCTCAGTTCTCAGGTGGCTTGGTGACGTACCAAAGAACTGTGGAAGCACTGGCTAGTGTCAGCCATATTCTATCGGTTATATTTTAGTCTTTCCTTCCTACTTGAGTCACCGAAAAGCTGACCAAGTTTTATCGCCAGTCTGGTGAGCGTATGTCTTCCCTGTTCTTCATGGGTATCCTGTCTTAGTCTTCTGGCTTGCTATGAAATAGTTCTGCAGTAATATTTATTTGGTGATTCGGTATTTTACATGCATTTTTTTCATATGTCAGTGATTCCTTGATTTCTTCGTAAACGTGTTGTTGGGAGTAGTACATCTGTGGATAATCTGACCCACCTTACTTTCATTTGTGATTTTAAATGACCTACATCGTTAACCTATTGATATCATCATGCTTATTAATAAATAATGTTACCGCTCATGTCGTCACTCTTATTCCTGTTGTCAGTGACATCAAAATCTCTATCAGTAGGCGTCTTGCTCCCTTTCCCCTCCCTTGCCCTATCTCCTGTCTATCATGGAACAATATTACAAATCCAAGCTGGCGCAAACACGCTATTTGCTTTAGTGAAAAAGTCTGAACTCCGCTACCTTGCCACTACCTCAAACCACTATCGACTTATCTCCAAACAACGTGAGAGTATTGTATTAAAATGGTGTCAAATTACACAGTTTCTGAGGTACATGTAACTCCATCCTGTTATCCAACAGATTATAGCACAGTGTTAAGGCAATTCAAGAGACGATGAAAACAGATCTATTGAGTGCTCCCCCATCTCTTCTCCCAAACAGTAAGAGTACCGTATTTAAAAGGGGTATAAGTATGGCGCCAGATGGGTAGTAAAACTTACATAGTCTCCACATGAAAGTCAAAGAAATTAGTTTTTGCTTGGAAAGTCAAACGCAATCAACATGAATATCTCATTATTTCCTAGAAGTTGTAAGGTATTCATTAAGGAATAAAATTGGTATCATGTTACATTACTTATGTACAGATGAATTCTGTGCATTGGAACCCCAGTCTCATCCTCTTTCCAGTGCAGTACCATAAATCCAATTTAATAGAAACAGTTCACCTGTTTGTTTCACACGCCACACCAGTCTGGTGAACGCTATATGCTAAATGGTAAAAACAAAATTCTAAACAGGTAAAACACTAAACGCTAAATGGTAAATGCTGATAGTAAATAATAAATGCTAAACATTAACTAATAAACACTAAACACTCAAGGGTAAATGTTCGACATTAACCACTAAACTGTCAACAGTAAACGTTGAATGGTAAGAGGTAAATGAGTAAAATAATAAGTGCTTAACGGTAATCGATAAACGCTAAATGGTAAGTTCTAAAAAGTATGTAATAAATGACAAATGGCAAGTACTAAATGCCAAATGGTAAATACTAAACACTGTCTTAATATGCGAATATAATTACAAATCTTTACAAAATATATAAAGCATAAAAATCTTAAATTATTTCTGTGAAAGTCAAAGATGATTGTGTACATAAGTATAACCCTGTAAAAGTTTAAAACAATGGATTCCAAGATACAAAAGTTACACATGGTTCAGGGTATATTTCTGTATTCATCTCATCAAAAATGCTGTGCACTCGTGTATGATGGAGCAATCATTTGTTGTCTCACACACAATACTGTATCGAAAGTACCTTACTTGTTTAATATATTACTCAGGACTAAAGGAAAAACAAACGATAAATAATAATGGTATAAGGGTATAAAAGTGTTCTAGAGGACTGACCAATTATGTTGTCACGAGCAGTGGACATATGTTACTGTATTGCACATTCTACATCATCCTCCACACTTTTTATAGGATCGTCTGTTGCAAGTAGTAATACCTTCAATATGAGTAGGTATCTGAAGCAGCTCTATTAGACAACTATGATTTCACTCTGTATCGGCTTTAATGAAAAAGAAACAACGCTGAAGAGAACTTTGTGGGCAAACTGTGTACGTTATGAATGATATATCTTTAAGATAGCTATCCAACAGCTTCTTACACTAGAACAAAAACAGCAGTTTGTTCCGAATCGCTAAAGCAGTATCTCTGAAGCGATTGTGTTATTTGCACAATGAGTTATGTTAAGGATTTAGGTCACCAACGACTTCTTATACGAGATCTAAACAAACAAACAGGGTGTTACGAAAAAAACAAGATGTCACTACAGTGTTCTTTTAGAGATTTAAAGGTAACATCTATTACTCCTCCATTAAGTGACACATGCAATTACGTGTCAGTAGTTTCAAAACCGAGTGCGTTTGGGTTACTCTCTTTCCTGTGATATATTATGCACAGTTTACTGCTATGGAAGTGCAGTTCAGTAGGACTGATGGTCAAGGATCTTAACAGTCGATACATCTTGCAGTCCCTCAGGTGAACCAGCACCATTGCTCCAGATTTGCTGGTCACGAATTTTTTGCTTAACATCAGATGGCGCCGCTCTTTTTCCAGTGCATACAGTCCCAATATGCTTGAAGTTCTGCAACAGGGATTCCCTGCTTTCTTATACTGCTGCAAGTACGTAACAAGCAATTCGTATAGTAGCAGTGTCTTTTGTACATACTTTTGGAAAGATAGGAGCTGTGATGTTGAGACTCCAAAGGTGCAGCATCAACTGACAGCTTCATAGTACGTTCTACCCAGCTTTTATAGTGTGCCCCTCTGTTTAGTAAGTGGGCAAGAAATGTGAAAAGTAGCCGTTGGTCACCGAGTTCTTTGCACACCCTGTTTACAACAACCATATCCCGAAGAAAATGGACCCCACCTCGAGATATTCCGGAAAACGTAAAGTCTCTCTGAAACTTCCTGGCAGCTTAAAACTGTGTGCCGGACCGGACTCGAACTCGGGATCTTTGCCTTTCGAGGGAGAGTCCTCTACCAAGCACGACTCACGCCCTCACGCCCCGTCCTCACAGCTTTACTTCTGCCAGTACCTCGTCTCCTACTTTCCAAATTTTACAGAAGCTCTCCTGCGAACCTTGCGGAACTAGTATTGCTGAAAGAAAGTAATGTCTGTCTGTGTTTGCTGATATGTGTGTTGCAGAGAAAAACAGACAGAGACAGGATTTGCTTTTGCCCAATACAACTTTGTGACAAAAAAGTTATTAATGATTAAGCCATGACAATTAAAGTAGAAGTGCACATGTCTTAAGTGCATTGGTAATGCAGTTCCTCTCAGCAGTGGCTGTGACCTTGTGGCAGGTAAGGCAGTAACATTACCTCTTGCAGAATGTTAGCTGTGCTTGCTCACTCTCCTCGACATCCCATTCGAGGGAGGCCAAAAGACGTCATCAAATTCCTCAAGGAGACCATCTACACAAGATGATTTATGGAAAGGAGAAGCAGCAATAAGCGTAAACACATCTGCCAGGAAGATCGCCATAAATTCAACATTCTGAGCTGTCGTGATTCTCTCACTGAGCGCTCCATCAATATCAACGGGAAAAGGTCTCACATTGTCATACACCGCCTATAGTTCCACGTAATAGTGGTGGAGAGCGCGAACAATATCACCTTGCACCGTCAGTTTGTTGCCTTCAGCAGCTGTGACAGACGTAATGAAAAAGCTGTGACTTAACGATTGATGGCAAAGCAGGTGATACAATAATATCAGGTCTCTCAGGTTTGATTTATAATCCTCCCATCTGATGCCGCTTGAGCTGCAGCAGCTTTTCGTGAATAATGTGAACTTCTTGGATCGATACTTGGGAGGGACCCGTTCACCCGTTCGCACAGAACACTGTAATAACATTGGTTTTCCTAAAGTCACTCGCTTGAACCGCATAGTATCAAGGACTGATGAAGCTTTACTAAACCTGTCCTCCAATCCAATAGCTATGAGTAATGGATAGGGCAGTGGGGCAGTGTTCCCACACTGCACCATTATATCATCCAGAGCTCTGTCCATGAGGAGGCGACATTCAGCATCCAGTGAGTCCGGCGCAGTTCCGTTGCTTGTCGTTGAATGTTTACAGTGGCCACCACAGGGCAGTGGTCTGAAAAGGAAATGTACATAACGTCAACGGCAAGAATTCTATTACATAAGCAATCACATGAATAAAACCAGTCTACATGGTTACAAGAAGCCGCTATATAAACCTTGTATCCAACGATGGTGGGATATTCAGGTTCCCACACATTACGCAAACGCGTCGAATTTGCAACGCGTAATTCACGACCAAAATTAGAAACGTGGGGCTAATCGCTCGGACGTGTATCACAATTTATATCACCACATATCTAGCGACACCGAAGACTCCTGCGTTAAAGATACACATCCTACTATTTCTAAAACTGTAAACACGCCATTGTGTGACATAAACCAGACGGTGCATACAAAACAACCAAGTTAAGGTAGAAAAAACGCTTTATCCATTATGGAGCAGAAACAGTGGGACTGAGACGAATAAAAGTTTCTTGAAATTACTATTACAAGTTACCTTTTGTTTTCTTCTTCACTTCTTTCAATAGAAAAGGTGAAACGGTGATGTTCATTGTTGATTTCATGTGTTGATTAATGTTAATTAAGGAAAAAACAAATGAAATGTGAATCGAGATGGAAGTGCTATAATTTTAATTGTATTATCTTCCAAACTCATTGTTTAATCGATTTTCTAAGTACGTTTTGCCATGTTCCTACATGTTATTTTTACAAAAGAGAAACAGATACAGCCGGCTGGTGTGGCCAAACGGTTCTAGGCTCTTCAGTCAGGAACCGCGCGACCGCTGCAGTCGCAGGTTCGAATCCTGCCACGGGCGTGGGAGTGTGTGTTGTCCTTAGGTTCGTTAGGTTTAAGTAGTTCTAAGTTCTAGGGGAGAGATGACCTCAGACGTTACGTCCCATAGTGCTCAGAGCCAAACAGATACATGCTTACCGACGCCAGTGTGTATTTGCATGAGCTGAAGAAAGATACTCTCTGTTCAAACACAAACTCTTTGACGTAACTTTAGGCACACTCTTTGGTTTATTTACGTTTTGTAAAGTATGTGGAACAAATTACGTGTGACTAAGTGTGTAAAGTGCAGTACAATTAATGTCACTGGAAAACATTCATTATGTTTTGGAGAATACTATACACATCAACATGCAAACAACGGATACTAATAACTGTAAGTAAAGCAACAAAGTCTATGGCATAATGTGGATGTTTCTCTCCACACACAGTGCTTACATGTTTCGTCTACACATCTTGCCACAGCTAGCGGACTGCGCATCTCATGATTAATCGCTAGGCGCTTCGAAACCGGTAATGTGAATTGAAGAACAAAGCAAGAGGCGACTGGAGGCAGTTATTTCAAGAAACCTTTAAAAGGAAGACACCGTATCCTCCTAACACGATCAAGTATTTCAACATCGGGAAAGGGAGTACCTTCACCAAAAAAACAGACGATACTGATCGAACATTCAGGGGCCACACTAAGAACATGCGAAACCCAGGGAGAGAAAAAGATGTGAACAAAACTTCTTGTACAAGCACAAATTCGGTATAGGAATTATAAATAAATTGAAGCAACAAACTGCAATACCTCAACCCTTTGGGATCCTATGTCCTTTTACCAGTATCATCCCAACACTACCGAAGAGGGCAAATGTGTAATATCAGTTTGTTGCTTTGATTTTATCTTTTCTGATTATATGGATTCGAATACACAGTGGATTTTCTTTTGCGGCAAACTAATAATTTGCATTAATTTAAGCTACTGTTTTGACATTGTTTACGTTGCGCATCACCTATATGCAAAATGAAGGAAACATGTTGAGTTAATAGCTTATCTACCACCACAATTTGTACATTATACATTCTTCAGGCACATGGTAGTAATGAAACTGCTATTTTAATTGTGGAGTAATTAACGATTTAAGCTCCGATATTTCTAGTCATCGAAAGCGAACTATTATTATCTTTTCAAACTAAAAAACAAATTTTATCGGTAATAGAAGTATGACGCGACAATTTTTCAGTCAGAATTAAGCAAACTAACGTTTTAATTGGTGTTAGTCAATGAAATTGTAATTACGACTATATAGAAATCTAAAGTTTTACTCGTAGAATATTTTGTTAATTGAATCTCGGCGTTTCATTCCATAAAACTAATCCCTCTGTTTACCAGAAAACGCTAGGGTGATTATTCTTTAAATATGTAAAATGATGTATGCTAATTAACGAAATATATTTTTGTAATGAGAAAACATGTATTTATAGTTTTAATAGAAACAGATTTCTTTCCTGTCTTCACATGAAATTATTCATTTTTATTTCATGTGAATGTCTATGTAGTTTGGGAATATGAATGTAAAAAATTTAATTGTTAAACCCAAAAATGTAACATGTGACAGTGACAGTAACTGTTTAAAATCGTATAAATAGAGGCGATTTGTACGCCACCATATCCCAGTTGCAGTTCAGTTTGACGTCAGTCATGAGACAGTGTTACGACCGTTTTACGTGTAGTTTACCGTCGAAAATTTGGCGTGCTGAATAAAACTCTTTGTGAACACGTTTCCTGGAGCGTATTTCTGCTGTTGCATCATTCCTGAGTGACCATGCCGTAACATGATGATAATCATAATCAGCATTAAGAAACAGCATCCCGGCTTACACAAGATACGTAATATTTATTTCGTGGAGGAAATCCATAATATGACGTGGTACTCTCATACACATCCTAAATTTCTCCATGCAAATACTCTTTTACCTTCACGTAATATTACAAAACCCAAATGTAAATATGATTCAATTCTATTAACATTTAGGACAAGCTAGGGGCAAGCTAGGGTCATCAGTCAGAACAAAATACATGTGAAAATAGCAGTAAAGAAACACATCAGATTCCACTTTTCGGCAGTCGCAACCCATAGTCACATGCAGCGAGGAATCTGAGGGAGGGGATTCGGTGCCCCGACCTGACGAACGTTCATGCTTTTCTTTTATCGTTGCAGTAGGCTGACGCGATGGGATTAGTTGTTTACGCTGTCTATGTAGTAATTTATCCTCCGCCGGATATATCTCAGTCACAGCCTGGCCTGAATCGATTACTGTCTGCACAGGGGGAACCCCCGGCGATAGCGACCGACCCACATCAACAAGACAGTCATACAGCAGACCAGGTGCCACGGGACACAAATCATGTGAAACCGTCCAACAATCCGTCATCTTTAAGAACAAAGAACTACAGCCGCTGTCAGGAATATTAGACAAGGGAACAGGCGGAACGAACAGAACAGACCACAAGGAAATCAACACCCAGTGTTCCGATCGCTGAAGAGGTTCGGGGGAAACTCCTTCGGAAATCAAATGAATATCAGAACCATCCATCTCAACTCACGGCTCATAAATCCTAACTCACCGGCCATCCAGACAATCGGCAGATGAAACAGGCTCTTGTAGGAAAAGCGGAGGGGGGGGGGGGGGGGCAGCAGAGGAGGAACAACATCAGCTGCATACACTTTGTGCTAGGGCGCCTCTTGTTATGGATCAATCGAGCACCTGTGCTAGGCGCTGTCACAACAGAATCTGTCTTCCTTCGCAGCGCTGTAAAATCTCCCACAGTGAAATATAAATCCGTCCAATGGGCGTCCCTAGCAGAAGATGGCCCGGCATATGAGTCAGTGCCATTGCAGGCAACGTATGTCACCATTAATTTAAGCCGCTGTTCAGCAGAAGATCACTAAACAGAAACCCTTTTTGCGGATAATTAGTACTAAGGTGACAGCTTTCTTTATACAAAAAGCAGGGCCCCATCTGATCACTGCATGTATAGTGCATACGGTTACCATGCACTTGAAAATGAGCCGGAATTTCCTATTTCATCTGCATTTCTACGGAAGGAGTCCCACTGTAGAGCTGAAGTCTGTGCTGGATTCAATGTTCTCTAACTCACCATACTCAACCACAGCCTCTTTAAGGCAAACATTGTCTACCTTGGGAGGCAGGTTGAACACATCAACGTTCAAGTGTGCAGGCCCAGAGTGCGCAGGCAGGTCCGTACGAAGTCATCTCCGTGACGGAAAAGAATAGGAGAACCGTGTTTAAGAAATAAGGGATTCACAAATTTAACAAAGAAATCATAAATTTCGGTCTCAAAATACTCTGTATATTCATGATTCGAAGTCAAACCGAAAATATACTCCTGGAAATGGAAAAAAGAACACATTGACACCGGTGTGTCAGACCCACCATACTTGCTCCGGACACTGCGAGAGGGCTGTACAAACAATGATCACACGCACGGCACAGCGGACACACCAGGAACCGCGGTGTTGGCCGTCGAATGGCGCTAGCTGCGCAGCATTTATGCACCGCCGAGGTCAGTGTTAGCCAGTTTGCCGTGGCATACGGAGCTCCATCGCAGTCTTTAACACTGGTAGCATGCCGCGACAGCGTGGACGTGAACCGTATGTGCAGTTGACGGACTTTGAGCGAGGGCGTATAGTGGGCATGCGGGAGGCCGGGTGGACGTACCGCCGAATTGCTCAACACGTGGGGCGTGAGGTCTCGACAGTACATAGATGTTGTCGCCAGTGGTCGGCGGAAGATGCAGGTGCTCGTCGACCTGGGACCGGACCGCAGCGACGCTCGGATGCACGCCAAGACCGTAGAATCCTACGCAGTGCCGTAGGGGACCGCACCGCCACTTCCCAGCAAATTAGGGACACTGTTGCTCCTGGGGTATCGGCGAGGACCATTCGCAACCGTCTCCATGAAGCTGGGCTACGGTCCCGCACACCGTTAGGCCGTCTTCCGCTCACGCCCCAACATCGTGCAGCCCGCCTCCAGTGGTGTCGCGACAGGCGTGAATGGAGGGACGAATGGAGATGTGTCGTCTTCAGCGATGAGAGTCGCTTCTGCCTTGGTGCAAATGATGGTCGTATGCGTGTTTGGCGCCGTGCAGGTGAGCGCCACAATCAGGACTTCATACGACCGAGGCACACAGGGCCAACTCCCGGCATCATGGTGTGGGGAGCGGTCTCCTACACTGGCCGTACACCTCTGGTGATCGTCGAGTGGACATTGAATAGTGCACGGTACATCCAAACCGTCATCGAACCCATCGTTCTACCATTCCTAGACCGGCAAGGGAACTTGCTGTTCCAACAGGACAATGCACGTCCGCATGTATCCCGTAGCACCCAAAGTGCTCTAGAAGGTGTAAGTCAACTACCCTGACCAGCAAGATCTCCGGATCTGTCCCCCATTAAGCATGTTTGGGACTGGATGAAGCGTCGTCTCACGCGGTCTGCACGTCCAGCACGAACGCTGGTCCAACTGAGGCGCCAGGTGGAAATGGTATGGCAAGCCGTTCCACAGGACTACATCCAGCATCTCTACGATCGTCTCCATGGGAGAATAGCAGCCTGCATTGCTGCGAAAGGTGGATATACACTGTACTAGTGCCGACATTGTGCATGCTCTGTTGCCTGTGTCTATGTGGCTGTGGTTCTGTCAGTGTGATCATGTGATGTATCTGACCCCAGGAGTGTGTCAATAAAGTTTCCCCTTCCTGGGACAATGAATTGACGGTGTTCGTATTTCAATTTCCAGGAGTGTATCTACCAATCAGCCGAGGACTGCCGTAGAACTGGGCTGCACATGATGGGTCGACTTATAAAAAAGAAGACGTCACTGTACCATTACGTGGAAAACACCGGGACGCCACATTAACAAAAGGCCCAGGCAACTCTGCTACCAAGAGCACAGAGATCAGTTCATTGGGTAGGGTACATAATCAAAAAGCAAGAAATATCAAACGTGCAATACTCGTAGTGCACTGACGGAGCGGAAGTCAACAACCTCCTATCCGTATGGCGTCGCAAACGCAACTACTGCTCGGCGTCCATGTACGACCTGTACACTTCGTCAGTGGGTTTCGATTAGTGAATTTGCGAGTATCAAAACATGTGACAAAAATAGCAGTCTGTTTTGTATGCATTGTCTTAGAAGCTTAAATTAATTTCAACTTAACACCTCCAGCGTTCCTAAGGAATAAAGAACTATGCAAACAGCCGTACCTTTTGACAACACTGATTTAGAAGCTTAGCCGCCAAGGGAACGTGGAACTCAGAGTCTAATATAAATTCGACTAGATTCTGAACAGTTGTATAGACAGACGGACTGACAGACAACAAAGTGATCCCACTAGACTGGGGCCACACGGGCGAAATACGTACGGAATGGCAGCTCAGTGGTAAATGAACTAACCGCTATTGCGCAAGGCAGAGAAGCAGCAGTACACACATGGCGGAACGTTTGCAGCTGCGAAATTCTGCGCTTTGCCTGCCGCATCGCCCACAGCAAGGTGGACGTCGCACGGTGGCCAAGGGAAACAATTAAACAGATCACAAGGTCGGTGGGGCATGCGTGCGAAGTGAGGCCAGCGAGTATAGGCAGGCAGTGCCGGGAGCGGGCTTCCTACTGGCGGCAGGCTGCTTTGTGTTCCCTGTCGCGTGCGTGTCCCTAGAAAGTGTCTTCCACAATGTGTTCTCTGGAGACATGGAGAAAATCAACACAGATATTTTGACAATGGATGTCTCGGAAAGGGCTTGTATTTGAGACATACGGACCGATGAATACAAGGATAGAAACAAGAAACATACGCCATGACAACCGTTCTGAATTTCTTGATCTCACAGAGCACTCAGAGAGAAAAATGAATTGGTAAGTTTTTATTTTCACTTCTTCATAATTATCATACTCTAGGTTACAGGATCAGTCAGAACTGAAACGGAAGTAGCGGTCTAGTTTACCCAAGCGCGTGAACAACGACAACCTTTGAGAAACTCCTACTTTTTTTGTTCAGGGGTTACACCTTGCCTATTTGGTTCCTTGTACAACTCAGTCACCCACTACAATTACTGCTCATAATGATGTAAACAAGATATCGGCTTGATTTCATTACAAAGTATAAAATATAACTGCACACTTACGATGAAGTCCACGAAATTTTACACATAAAATCAAATATATAGATATCAAATAAAACATTAAGGATATCCTTAAATTTTAAAGTTCCGTTTTACGAAGTCGAATGAAGTAACAAGTATAATTGACAACGGATCTACTCATGGAACTAAGAGCTACTCTAAGGAAAAAATTCTAAAAGAATGTTTAAAATATTATAGTGAGTAGTTGTTCTTGGCTGACGGTATTTATCACATTCTGTTACTATATTACAATACCCTCGTCAATGAGGCACGAGTCATCCTCATTGATGTGATTTCTCAACTACTCCCGGCGCAACTGACTGATGACTGGATATCGGGATGCGTGTCTAATTTACTTATCTTTGGTATCAAGATGAATATATATTTTGTAAAATTATTTTGTTGTAAATAGGCATAACAACTGCAATGAAAGATCAATTAGAATAGAAGATCGGTGGCTGCCTGCACTATAATTTCTTACAAGTTATGGCGAAGGATACTGTTCCTACGCTCGATTTTGCGATTTTCGAATCCATGTTCTTGCATCATGTGAATTAAGACACTTGGTCGCCTTGGACAATAAAGTTATAGTGAAGAGAAGTAGGTTAATGATAACAGAACATTAAACCAATCACATTCACTAAGTACTGCTGTAAAACGGTTTTCTGTATTGCGTGTAGGGGTCAACAACATTACATTAGTTTGTTTTATGTATGAGACCAATTCACAGGTGCAGAAACGGAAAAAAACAATGGTGTAGAACACTCAAATTACCAAAATGGCACTTGTAAAGGAAAGTGCATGTCTTATAAAACGTCTCAAAAATAGTTCAAATGGCACTGAGCACTATGGGACTTAACATCTGAGGTCATCAGTTCCCTAGAACTTAGAGCTACTTATAACTAACTATCCTAAGGACATCACACACACATCCATGCGCGAGGCAGGATTCGAAACAGCGACCGTAGTGTTCTCGCGGTTGCAGACTGAAGCACCCAGAACCGCTCGGCCACACCGGCTGACATAACGCCTCAGATTTATAGGAAAGATTTTCATGGTTCAGGAACATTTCTTTCTGTACTGGAATGAACAGCGTATTTTTCCTTTCGTATCCTGAGTTTCTATGTCATTAGTCGCAAGGGTAGCGGTAATAGTTCCTGAATGTTTTGTGATTATAACTGTTAGTGTAGCCAAGAAAAATTACACATTTACCATATAGCATATACCCATTCTGCCCTGTATCAGTGAATGTCTATTCCCAATTTGAATATGAAAGATCTCTTAATACAATGTTACTGCAAAATGTGACTACAGCGGTAAACACTATGCAAAAGAGAAGCATGAGCCACGACTCCGCACAGCGAGCGGCTGTAGTCTCGAGTTTTGTGCGCCGGGAGCCGTTTCGGCCAGACGCCAGTGCACATGTTCACTCGAGAGTGGCGAGAGGTATGGCTTTCGCTCCAGTGTTAACACGATTTCATTGTGTTTGCCACAGTTCGTATTAAGGAATGTATGACTTAAACTGAAGCAAACGCGAGCTAGCCAACAACTATACTTTTCGAAGTAAACATTTTGAAACATGCGCGATATTTTATTAATTTTGGGGTCAACATGAAAACTGTGAACTGTTACCAAATGAGAACTAGTTCATAGAAAAGCTACGCTTTTAGGACTGTAGGACGTGGAAGAACAACTCTTTTTATCGACTAGTTTCCTCAGAATGGAATTGTAGAGCGCAAATGAGGCAAATCCAAAGACGTTGTTCTTCTCATTAAATTTTTTTATGCGAGAAGTAAGTTTTGATGAGAAACTATGTACGAATGCATGGTTTCGCAGCGATATCATTCAATAATCAGTGGGCCACGCGGCAGTACGTTACCCGTTGCATAGACTAGAGATGGGGGATGCGCTCCTGAACTGATTCATAGAGTTGAATCATTCAAAGAAGTGAACATTCAGTGATTCAGAAAAGAAGAACGGTAGCTCCAAACGTTTCCCACAGCAGAGACAGAGAGAGAGAGAGAGAGAGAGAGAGAGACGGAGCATATCAGAGGGGACTATGGTGGTCAGAGCACACTGTACGCCACACAACACAGCCAGCGCCGGCCTCTGCCCTGCTTCTACCTTGGCTGCCTGAATTGTGCAGTGCCCCATTGGATTTTTTGTTTCACATATGCCGTGCCATCACAGTGCTTCCTCTGGCGCGTGCAGTGTCTGGCGCAGCTTAAAGCATCGCACTCCATCGGCGATCGTTTCAGTCGCACGTTGGGCAGTTGACAGGACAGAGAGCCTCCTAGCGGAGAACATAAGAACTACTTGCAACAACCTGCTCGCAAGAGAACTGACGATTTGTCTCGGAGCGGGTGACTGGTGGCCTTTCGCCGCTCCCCCCATACTCGACACTCGCACGCTCAAGTCTCATTCTCACCGTTCTCTACTCTAGCCAGAGCGTTGAGAAAATTAACTCAGGTGTCACTCTGGTCTCTGCGGTCTTGGCTCACGCAATAATACAGCTCGCGGCTCGACCTGCTTGACTCAGCGCCTCTGCATCGGAGTTCGTCTCTACTGGATATTGTTCTTCATAGTAACACCGATATGTATATTACATTATTATGTTATGTTTATATCATTTGTTTTTATTTTATTTTTATTAGTTTAAACTTATCAGATTAGGTTCCTGACTACTCCTCTTACTATAGCATTTTTATTATGGACACTCGAATTTACAATTTAATTACGAGCGAACCGATAAACGTATCGCAAAATGTGATACACCAATATTTTCCTTGTTTTATTCTGCACAATGCTATATGCAGCACTTTAGTCTTACAGTCAAATTTATATTTTTTTTCTTATTCTGGTACGGATTTTGCGATTTTAGGCGTCTTCGGAATGAATCGTTTACTTAAAAAATAAATGACTTGCGATGTATTTGTACGAGGTAAATGAAATTTTAATACATTGTAGACAAATATATTGTTAATTTAAATCTCAAGTTACAACATTTTCCGATCACCCAGAAAAACAACGGTAGTGCAAAATAAATCAATAATCAAAAAGTCTGTCATATTGTGGCAAATTTCAATAAACAATACAAAATTCTTACTCATTATCTGTGTTACTTCAAAATAGGATCAAATAAGATCAAAGTACAGGTATAGTACTGGAATAAACCAACTTTAAAGGGCAATGGGCCTTCCATTTATTTTCTATTGTGAATTAGTGGTGAGTCATGAAAAAGAGCTAGTTCATTTCAGGGAGAGAACAGTTCTGATCCGATCTCTGAAAAGAACAGTTTTGCCCATCTCTAGCGGTGACACTCTGGTCTTGTGGTGATGGCCTATGGGTTACATTTTTATCGATTAGTTATGTAGCCCGGAAATAAAGTACACTGCTTAATATTCCGAAAGTAGTCGCCGTAACTGTCAATAGTCTGATTCCAATGGAAGACAAGATAGTAAGTGTCTTCATGAAAAAATATCTGCCTATGCCTACGGTACCGTGATCGTACTCAGGTATGAACTTCTTCTCCAATGCAGATGACGGCCACTAGTATCTTCCTGTAGGGCACAAAAGTATGGCATTCAAACATGGATATATCGATATTACATCAAGGATGTGTAAAGACTTTCAAGCCAAATCGTAGTCGAAACACCTTCGCAACAAGGACTGGGCATCTTGGTGGCAGGTTTTAAGAGATGGCACCACACATAAGGTGTAAGTACAGGCAGAAAAAACTCCTTATCAAAGAAAGATGAAAATTTAAACATACCGGTGATGGTAAGGAAGTTACCACTATAGTTTGGTAATTAAATTAACTTGAAGTGCAAGCAAACTTAATAGGAACAGAATACACGATTAAAAATTAAATACAGTTAAGCTAAGCATAAAAATTACTCCATTATGTTGTGCCAGGGTGCTCCAGCAACTAGTTTCGAATTATTTCAAAATAAAAACATTCTTGGTTGCGAAATTATTTAATATCAATGACGTGTTTTACTCTTTTTGGGTATTATCAGAGTGTGTAAGAGTAGCTGTATGTGTTTTTTGTGTGTCTACTTTTATACAATCTGATGACGCCCAAAAGAATGGAACGCCTCATTGATATTAAATAATTTCACAAGGAATACTTTTCTTATTCTGTATACATCAGAAGTCGCGCTCACGTTATACACACTGATGATAGTTGTATTCTATCTGCAAGAAAGCAAACAATGAATCGCTACTGTTTGTTAACTTCCATCCTGCTTGAAACAATCTAAAGAAAAACGGTGAGCGCCAACTGAAAATAAAATGAAATGCCTTCAAGAAAAAAATTCAGTATGAGAGAAGAATCCACCAAATAGCTACTTTTTTCCATGTACTTCATAACAGATTGCTTGCGCAAAGTTTCTTTTTGCTCTCAATACTGCCAATGTCATACACAACACTGCGAACGGAAATGAACTTTCCGAAATCGGTTTTCAAATACAGCTCACCACAAAAATTCTCTAGATGGTTAATGCATTTTTTCTGCACCAAAAGAAAAGTGCAGCTATGGGGTCAACCAAGACGCCATCACAGCTACGGAGCCAACCAAGATACCCACCCAATGGAATTGCATCATGGCCAAAGATTCGTCACTGTACATAGTGAGATGCACTTTGGATATCGAATGTGCGGAAGAAGTAGCACCTTTTGTAACAACATTTATTCGCAGGTTGGTGGAGCAGCGAAACGTTTCATGTGACGGGAAGCACTTAAGAGCAGTCATCAATCTTCCTCGCCGTAGCTCTCTCAGACTTCCTTTTGCAACCTACTTCCTTAATTATTAGCTGAATGTGCTCCAATCCCTGTGTCTCCTCTGGTTTTTACCCTCAACATGTTTAATCCTAATATACCTTAACCCCTCGTTGCACCTTCTGTTAGTTCCTCTCCTGCCCCCTTGCTCTAACTCGTCCTCACCCCTTCTACGTCCATCTCCTCCTCCTCTCTTTCCCTGTTTAACTCATCTCTCCATCTCTCCTTATCCTCCTCCTCTTCCCTTTCTCTGTTCATCTGTCAATCTCTCTCTTTCTGCCCATCTCCTCATCCTCCCGCTTACCAGTGTCCAATCACTTCCTCGTCCCCACCTGTCTGTTTATCTCCACATCATTAACCCCACACCAGTAGGAGCTTTCTGGTTCTTATCACCATAGTATTTATTTCCACACAGTAAGAAATGGATGTACCATGGTTAGCTAAAGTAGATCCAGTGATTTAAAAGGGGATTATATATATATATATATATATATATATATATATATATATATATATATATATATATATATATAATATGTGTGTGTGACATGGTCATATGTTGTATCTATGGATTTAATGAACGGGCTTATAGCTTCAGTATGTCGTTTACGTTCGGAGCTGGCTCAGTTGTGTACAGAGAGGTAGGAAGTGGTTGCGAAAATCATAACGACTGACTCGCGAGCAACGCCTGGTGAAATCTTATGGAAACGCTTCATTCTCCGCCATCGACTGTAGCTACTGTGTATTTCACACGACTGGCCAGTTTCGGATACAACGCCACATTAAAGTGGGAGCAAATATCTGGCTGGGCAGTAATTCCTCTCCTTTCCTTGTGGTTAGTACCACAGTCATATAACTAGGGTACCTGCTCGAAGAAAAGTAACCTCATGAAAACACTGAGAAATGTAATGGAACACCCGTAAATACCCGAAAGTTTTTGATATCGTTATATAGAATCGTTGATCTGCTACTGGAATGTCACAGTCATCACGTATCTAGGTGTAATGCTAAGAACGATCACGTTAATTTAGATATGGGGCAAGAAGAAACCAGGTTACGAATACTGGCAGAAACTTAAGGATGTGTGATTGGGCGTTGTGTTCTTCAGTCTGAGAACAGATTTTATGCAATTCTCCTCAGCAATCGCTCCTGTTAAAACCTAAAACTTATTACCCATTTAAATAACACTATATCCCTCTTATAAACGGATGGAGTTACCTTGTATAATTGTCTTGCTCCTGGTTAATTCACATGGGTATTGATCAGTCTGTAGCAGGTTGTTTATTGCTGTTCCCATAGAGTAAATAATGACAGTTATTTATTTGCCCCGCCGGGAAATCTTTCGTAATTTAAAGGGATAAACTTCTGTAAGCATTAATGTCTCATGGTAGGTATTTAGAAACATATCTACTATTCAGATAAATACAGTAGGGGAGGATTTTGAACGTTGGATATCTTTTCGGACTTTCGCTTCTACAAAGCACTGCAATATGAATGTAATACATTTTCTTATTCCCTTTTGAAATGATAGCATTAAACTTACGTATGCTGCAGTCGTTTTCCGAAATGACAAAAATTACTTGGGAGGAGTACTTTTATCGAAACGTGATAAAGTGTTCCTAGGTACAAGATGGCCATGTGCCTACGAACATATATTGTGTTCAAGTTTAGAAATGTCACAATGAAGAAAATCTTATCAGTACTCTGTTTAAGAACTAGCATATCAGCTGTATTATTACTCAACTTCATAACAATAACCAGTAGGAGAAATCACAGTAAAAAGAAGTATTTTCAGAAACCAGTTAAAATCGTCATAATGACCACTGACATGAAATAACCAAGAATGAAGGTTATCACATACAGTCAATCATGCATATCAGACCAGTGGATCTGGTAGGTAGCACCGTGTTTAGGGAACTGAACGTATACTGATAGGACTCATTCATTTCTCCGTCCTGCCATCCTGTTTTTCTGCTCTTTGTGGTTTCCCAACACCACTTTTGGACAACGTCGAATACGTTCCTACATGCAATTACTAAAGATTTCCCTCTCCATTCAAATCTATTCGGAGCCCTCATTTTCCTACATTTTACCGCTAATCGAATCAGGTAGTAAAATAATTTCACAACTCTCCCTCCACACACTGCCTACTACAGCTAAATCTTCTTTCGACGATGATGAAATTAAATCATCAGTACAATTCGGTAAGAAGTAACGACAAAACACGAAATGAATGAAATAAGTTTAGTAGAACACTGATCTGCATACTATTATCACCCAGTGTTCGACTGCAGGACGTTCTACTGTAGCTACCGTATTTTAAGTAAATTCGTGCTCGTTTTAAGCAGAAGAAAAATATATCTGACAACAAACTAAAACATTTACATACATTACATATGAGCAAAAGAAATATCGAGCTCGTTATAATCGGCAGAAAAATGTATCTGACAAAAAACTTGAACATTTATATACATCACATATGAACAAGAGAAAGATATGAATACAGTTAATAATACGTGCAGTCACCCGCTGCGTAGATAATTGTTGGCAACCCCGGGTAAGCTTGAAAACAAGTTTTCTACTTCTTCACGTGGAAGAGTCCTAAAATGAGTCGACTTTGTGTTTACAGCTCTTTCAAAGTGAAGAACTTGTTTCCTTGCAAACTACTTCTTGATGTGAGACCACACATTTTCGGAAGAATTAGCGTCAGGTGACAATTACGACCAGCACAGTACCTGCACACATTTTTGCTTTCCTCAGTGGCTGCGAAGCCTACTGTGATGCTTCGGAGCACTGTCCTCCAGCAGTATCCAGCCATCATTTTTTGGTGATGAACCAACGTTTGGAAGTAGGTATCAAACATCTTTGATGAACGTGACATGTGAGCTGCACTCATGTCTCTTCAAAGCAAACTAATTCTTCATGGACGCTACATGGAGGACCAAGGGCTGTTACGTTGTGAAAGATATCTTCTTCCATCCATGTGAAGTTCCGACCACGCTCTTACTTAACAGACTACAACAATTGTGATAATTAGTTTCCTCAGCCATGCCTTTAACACGATGATTACAAATCAAAGCAGAAGTATGTACAAGGTAATCAAAATAGCTCAGTATACTGCTTAGGAAAAAAAGGAATGGCAACATTGCACCTTTTTATATTTCTTTTTATGTTCGGTTGACTTAGTAGGAGTGCGATGGAAACAGTAGTTATAACTCCGATTTAGACATGGCTCTTTTCATGTCCAAGGGAAATGTTTAGTTTATGTTGGACTCATAAAGAAAGGATTTTCGAATAAACACAAAACCCCGCTCTTTCTACTACCTACACAGTCGTTTTGTGATAATGTAGCCCCTGATTTGGCTATCTAGAGGAAGCTTAGATCTTGGCTTGGAGCAAGAGGCAATTATCACCGCCTATACAAATACTATAATCAATAATAGTAATGCATAACAAATAGCCAAAATGTAGCATTAAAAAGAAGCGTTACAGGATTAGGGTAAAAGTACTTCGAAAAAACGTGTACGTCATAATACGGAAGCAGTCGTGCTCAGACCCGACTGAAGGGAAAAACGGATAATATAGGCAGGTAAACAGGACATGAACTAAGAAATTATGAAATCAAGTAAGACCCCAACGTCTCCCCACACAATAACACCATAATTCGAATAAAATAGGCCTGTAACGTCCTGCTTGAAGGGCAAGGGCTAAAGCAAACTTCGTCACGAGTAAAATGACAGAATGCATCGTAAAGGGATTATTTATTTCGCTTACGCTTTTATTTTACATATGCGTTTCCTGCACAACATGTTTTATTTCTTTATTGACGTAGCCATAAATTTCCGACTGCATGAGACAATTGTCAACTCCCAAATAAAATTACTGAAATACGTATGTAAAATAATATATAACCGAGGAGTTTTTAGTGAATTTAGCATCACTCTTAGATAAAAAAACAACAGATATCTTGTATAGCTATGGTCTCAGAGCTAATAAATGCCGTGGAAAGTTGTAGTGGAGAGCAGGTGGAAAAGATGAAAGACAACTACACAAATATCTCCTCAGTGGTGTCAGCGTTCACACGCACAGTTGCTCACGCCACAAAGTACTGCATAATGAAGCACGATTTGGTGATGTAATGTGCGGTGGCACCGTTTTATTTAAATATGTGGAAAACGAGTTAAATAACACAGACTAAAGCTGCTGCAGTGCTGTGCAGCATTCAGTTACCGCGAAACAAAAAAATCCATTTATTTAAACGAATTTAGTGCTTTTAAATTTGCAGTTAAAAGTAGCATCGTTAACAAAGGCGCAATTTAGCTTTTTGATTCATTAATGACGAGTACTGCTGTAAACGCAAGCGATCTCCTTAATTAAGCACATAACACCAAGTTTTTTTTAACTATATGTTCAAATTTTATCAGTCAAACGAGGAGTTAAAAAATTTATGTTTGGTGAACGGTTATGTCTGTAGCAGGAACACCAGTCTCCTATAATATGTGCAGTAAACCTAAGGCTGTACCTCATATTTATAGAGCAAAAGTTGTCTTCCCTATTCAGTCTTTTTTTCCTGGATACACAGGCAGTTATAGTAGAAACACATAGCATGTGGGTCGATGTGTCAAGGTCACTGACAGCACTTTTAGATCATATGGTGAACGGAAAGATGGCAAACTATATTAAGAATTTTGAATGTTTCTTGTAATTTATGTAAAGTTACAACTAGACTACTGAGGTACTTCTACAAATATTGACAATGTTTAATCATGTTGTTGCTGTTCTCTTTATATGTCAGAATAGGAAAGCCATGATTTGATAAGGAATGGCAGTGCCGGATTTGTTTGGTGATATTGTGGCTATTTTCACATCTTACACTCGTTGTAGAAGTGTCATCCGCATAGAACTTGTGCATTGAAATCATTATTGGGATTGCTGTGGGAAAATAGTTTAAGACACATAAGAGACAAGAAATAATCATGCACTTCACTTTGAATAGGCTTCTCAGTAATGCGTACTTTCTTCCTGGGCTTTATTTGAGGAGATTTATCATGCATTTTTTCCTTGACCTTTGATCCTTTTTTTATAAAATAGGTTTTCCTCGGAACATCCATATTTTTCTTCAAGGAGTCTTCTTTTCTAACTGTGGAGGCTTGTTCGTGATGCAACACGTTTTTCACTAGAGCGTCTGTCAGTATAGGCGAAGTTCGTTTTCGCTCATGTCCTGTCGTTTTTCGTGGTGCGACCTCTGAAACAGCCTGACTTACTGATGCTTTAGGAAGCTTTAGGACGCTTAACATAACAGGCTTCGTTACTGACAGCCTAGGTCTACCATTGTGCTCTTCAGCAATTAAACCAAAATCAGCCGCATTGAGTCAAGTCTAGTGTACGAAAACAGAAAGTCACTAACGGTAAATATGTTGCAGTTAAGTCTTGACAGGTTGCAGGTTACAGTTTGCTACCTGTAACAGCGTAAGTAACGAGCAGCCCTTAGTGGCTCGCCATCACATTTTTTTATCTTAAATATTTTTGTGATTAATGCCCTATTGGCATATTTATTATTTTACAAATTACATATAAGTACTGCCCAGTATTTCACGACTATTCTGTACTTATACTCTGTATCATACGTTTTTAGTCATAATCATGTGACCATGTTATAGACCATTCTTTGATTTAAATTCTGAGGAAGACACTCCTAGCAGTGTTCAAACCCGGTTAATTCGTTAAAAATAGTGACCGAGGGCTGTTTCATTCAATTGCAGATATTGTTCTTTTGAAATGAGTGCTGGACACATAGCCTGCATAACAGTTGCATCAGATATGATCTAGACTTTACCTACGTTGGACGCTCTAAAGTTAATAAGAGTACTCATTTACGAAATTAAAAAAAAAACAGTGGAACAGGTTGTCCATGTGGGCAGACATGCACTTATTTAAGTGAGACATTGTGCTCTGTCATCATGGTGGAATTATTTTCTTCGTTTAGGAAAACATTTTAAACATTGGTTCCTCTGTAGATTGTCAAGTGAATCCCTAATCGTTGTATTTTCATGTTTAGTAGGAGCGTTTTCTTCGGGTACACAACATAATATCTTTAGCCTGCAAAATTTATACTAAGAAGTGAACTGACAAGACGTAGCACCCCCATTTCGAAAATCTAACTACACTGGCCAATTTTTGGAAAGACGGCGATGTTCTTACCGCCAACCTCCTTGGTCCGTAGTGTGATACTACGGGCAGTTTGACAAAATAATACCAGTATACCAACGTGCCACGATCACCAATGTGCCCCAGGCTCTTCTAGATATATTAGGTATATAAGATAATTTTTTAAATAACTTTTGGTCAAAATATGTACCTAGTTCCCCATCTACCTGTAAACGAAAGGAAGTTATATTCTGGGGTATATAATGATATTTCATCACGAGATTTTTGTCATCTTGTTGCTGGTAATAAATATAAAGACTCGTCCGGAAGCTATGGAAATAACACCTTTATCTTGAGCTGTCCAAAAATCGTTTTATCCATAATTATGATGGATGCTGCACTTGTAAATAAATTGCCGAAGAGTTTATACAAAATCTCCTTAATTGGCTAATGCACTTGTTGGCTAGACAGATTTTTATCTGCCCACGAAATTTGTGTATTAAATCTTATATTTATTGACTTTCTTCTGTTTTGCAGCTTTCCACAGATGACGAAAATTACGTTGAACTCTAGATAAATTTCTTATGAAGACGAGGGAGGTAAGTGTGGAATGAAAGATTACAGTAAGAGACAAAGACTTAAATGCAGTAAAGAGGTTCAAATGAATGTAGTAATGCAGAGTCTGAAACGCTTGTTCCATAGAGACTAGCGTGTAGAGCTCTATCGAACTAGTCTTTATTATGAAGACCAGATAAAAAAGCAAACGATATGAGAGGCTGTTAGGTAATATACAAGTAAATGCTTACACATACGTATTAGTCCTTCGCACTTTATGTTATTCACTGTACTTTCTTTGCAATTTATACAATACTTTGGAGACACATTGTTGCCTTTCTGATACTTTAAGTATACAATAGTATCAAAAATATTGGATACATATAGTCTTCACTATTAGATGGAACTAAAATATCGTTGATGCACAACTACTGAGTTGATATCGACATCACTGTCACATGGTCACAAATAAGGAAAACTCTCTCGTGCATTCACATTGAGTTCTGTTGAAAATTAATAAATGTTTTACTCAAGATAAAAGGAACTGAGACTTGTACACTGTCACTATTTTATGAAATTATCACTCATTTGTATCCTGTGTCAAAACTTGATCTTGTACATTCTACGTATTATTGTATGTTGGCTACATTGTTAATATTTCTTAATGATTTAGTAAGCTTGTGTCGTGAAGTCTTTCACGCGGTTATATTATATTTGGCAAAACATGGATGTTTGCACACATTTGTAATCCGCAAATGCTCATATTATATGTAAGTACTGATTTGTGGTTTTCTTTGGTGCCTTCGTTTCATATGCCTTCAAATGTCTTTTCTTTTTCATGACTTGGCTTCTGAATACGATCTTACGTGATTTAGTCTCTCAGCAGCTTTGCTTGTCAGTGCGGCGTGCGGTACCTATACATCATCAGATAGACTGAGCTGTGGTGTGAAAATGTTTTTCCGACTGGCCGAACTAGAAAGTAAATGGGTTATTCGGAGTAACACTAGGAAAATTGCTCACGTCTTGATGAAAATAAAATCAAAAATCACCTTTGTTGGTATGCTTTCTACTTTACAAATAGCTTTCGACCCTCATTCTTCCTTCCTGTTATCAATTTCCTTTCGATGCAGCCAACTACAATGTGGTCCTTAGTATTGAGGATAAAGCTTCTTCAGGACAGCTACATTCAGATTTAACATTATGGTGACCAGCACAGAATGGAACCAGTTTTATCTATCCACTGACAAATTTTAATTTTTACCTCTAAGAAATCAAAAGCTGCCACTTGTAGCATAATAACATAAATAATAACGTTGCTGGTTTATTAGAACCAAAAATCTTTCCTATTTATTTTAAATGATTGATATATTGTCTCTGAGATACTAGACACTTAACACATCCATAAACTGTTTATTTCTCTAACAGAATGTCCTGTCTTCATAGATGCTCTGCTTCACCTGAAAGAGACTGGTTTCTGTTTTTTTAGCTTTCCATCAAAGTGAATCCAAGAAACGAGGACGCGATTTTCGAAGTTGCCCATGAGTATCGATTTAATGAAGGAACATGATATAAATAACTAACTCCTTTAATTTTGCATCGACCTCAAGTTTATAATTCTTCAAAGAGTAAGTGGACGTTACCGTTTTCACTCAAATAATGAAACAAATACCTTAATTCTGGAAAGTTTTTATATTAGCTAATCTAGGTATAGCACAGACAACCATACTCTTAGCCTCACTAGTATGCTTCGGATGTTTCATAGACAACAGAAGGAAGTATTATATTAGTTCATAAAATTCAACCACACAAATGGTCATTAGATCGAGAGCAGAGTTGCAACATACAATGTACAGTAAACATAAACATGTTCATTTAGTGCGCCTTCCATTCAATAAACCATGGAGTCGATGTGGGATGTAACCAAAACCTTTGCATCATCAGTCTTGGAATGTTATTAGGTAGCTGGATGCCCAGTGCTGTCATCCAATCAGTGTAAGACAACCTTCGTTTTTCTCACTAACTTAATAATTTAGTCAGTGCTAGTTTAATTTTCATGTCCTCCTTGTTTCGTCCGTGATGTGTTGTTTTGCTTCCAAGATTGCAGAGTTCCTTCATAATCACCAACACTGATGTTAAACTAGCCACTGTTCCCATTTCTCCTACTCCTCATCACTTGTTTTTCTGTTTACTCTCAATCCATATTCTGTATTCCGTAGACTGCACATAACCAGAACAAACAGGTAGTTCTGTACATGTGTACCTTATTTCCACAATATCATGGTGTACGTCTGTGCTGCTCAAAGCCATCGTACTGTGGAATAGTACTTGATAAAACTGAACGTTTTCCACTTTCTCCTCCTTGTTAGATTCTAAATTTCACATATGTTTTACACATAGTCCGAGAATTAAGTTCAGAAGGTCGGAAATGTTTGCTGGCTGAAATAAAAACCCGAGAGGGGGTCGTGGGTCTTGCTCGAAATCAATCGGCAGAGGACGTTTGACATAAAAGTTTCACCAGTATCGTACCACGTCATAATTTAAAAAACTGTCCCGGATAAACAAACGTTTCGGCAACGGTTATAGTTGTCTTCTTCTGGGTCTGAGTAGACCCAAAATAAAGCCAGTGTAAACGTAGCGGGCGATTTTTGTACATTATGACGCAGTACGTGGCTAGGAATACACTTATGTCAACCGAATCGTGCTGCGGAAGTCGGTGCTGTTACTGCATAGTGATTGTCCGCGGAAGGAATAGGTGGGTGTCTGCAGCAACGGTCCGACACAAGTTGTGGTCTGTCATGAAGTTTCAGATTAGAGTACACTCCGCGGCAGAGTAGACATTTGTCCTGCAAATAATTCTCACTGTGGGCTTTGCACTATCTAGAAAAGAAAACAACCATCAATGGGTCGTTCGATAAGTTCAAGAACCTACATGACATGAGTAAAGCACACCTACATACTTCACTTTTAAGCCTGTCCTAGCTATGACAACAACAGGAATTACAGGTGATTATAAAGTGAATCATTTGAAAATCAGATAAGTTTGAAAATAAAAGGATTACTATAATACTTTAAACTAGGCCGATCAATGATGACCGACATTAAAAAGTTATAAATGAAAAGTATACTTTTGGTGACATAATCATGACTCGTTCTCATGTATGCAGCGTACTATTACTAGAGTTTTTAACCACAGAGATATTAACCGTATCACAGAGAGCAGAGCAAAACTGTGTTTAGCAGATGTGGCAGCTAGGAAAACAGTAACGATTCCCTGTGTCAATCTCCTGTTATGACACAGATGCTTCTGGTTATGTTGTGAAAAAAGGTCTTTGGTTTCTTATGTTTAGTAAATATATGCAATAAGCACTATTAAGCTGCAACGGTTTTCAGTAGTTATTCTGACACTCAAGTCAAGAAATGCTATTATTTCTTGATAGTATTTAGTTTGCGCACAAGCCTGTATGACTATTAAACTACAACATAACATGGAAAACGTTTATATTTTCACGATCGGCAAAACCAAATATTAAAACTGCTCATACATGTCGGAAACTCCCTGCTCCTTAATTGTGATACAGAATCGAACATCCCTGCAGGCCTAAGAGCTACTCATCACATCTTCCCACTCCTGTAATCCTTTTTCTATTTTATTCCTTCAATAGCATCGAGCCACATGAACGAAATGTTGTTATTATTATTAGTACTGTTATTATTTCAATAATCTGGCACTTGTCACTCTCCTTCTTGTTAACCAGTACAATGTTAAGTCTGAATTATAATCTTTTAATTTTGTACTCTCTTTTAAGGAAAAGTCATCATGGAAAAGCGTGCGCTCTGGAGTTCCCCAAGGCTCCGTCCTTGGTCCACTACTCTTCTCACTGTATATTAATGATATTTCTTCAGTGATTCACTCCTGCAGCTACCATCTATATGCTGACGACATCCAACTGTACATAAGTGCAAGCCCCAAAAACATTGCTGGCGCAGTAGCGAGTATGAACGCAGATCTTTGCTCTGTTTCTCGATGGGCACAGAACCTAGGTCTGAAACTAAACCCCAAGAAATCCCAGGTCACACTTATATCTCATCCAAAGTTAATCAGCCGGTACTTTCGCGAAACGGTCCCTAAAATACTCCTCAATGGTACCCAACTACCATACCAAAAAACAGTAAAAGACCTTGGAATAATCTTGGATGAACACCTAAACTGGGAAGAACAAACAGTCACAGCTTGCCGGAAATCGCTCTCCTCCCTACATGCAATTCAAAAATTTAGAAAAATATTTCCAACCCATGTTAAACAAAAATTAGTCCAAACACTAGTCTTGCCTAATCTTTACTACTGCGATGTAGTTCAACACGGCACGAATAGTGAAAATTCTAGATGCCTCGAGCTAGTGATGAATGCTTGCGTCAGATACGTGTGCAATATTCGGTTGTATGATCATATCAGTCCTTCATACTCCCAGCTAGGTTGGATACGCCCACATAAGGCACGCGATCTCCACACGATGTGCTTACTTCATCGATTTCTTAGCCACTGGTGCCCTCAATACTTATCTTCTCACATTAAACATCTATCATCATTCCACAATCGCAATACCAGATCGGATACGTCTATCATCTTGGCTGTACCTTTACATAACACAAAATCTTTCTCCGTGTCATTCTCCATCTCAGCCATACGACTATGGAACGCACTCCCCTGTGATCTGCGTCTTATCCAGAACTACTCAACATTCAAGAGGGAACTCAAAACTTACATATTAGGGACGGTATAGCCACCATTGTTGTGCCCCTAACATCTCTTTCTTTCTTCTCTCCATCACAGCTTCGAATTTTACCATTCTTTTTCTCTTCCTCAAACCTATCTACCTCTTATATATCTCTTTCACCCCTTTCTATCGTCTTATGTCTCTGCTCGATGAGAATAACTCACAAGCTGCAAGAATATAACGAGAAAATTCCCAACTAACTGACATTCACAAAAGAAATCTATGTTTACTTTCATATACTTCGTCACTATTATTATTATTATTATTACTATTATCATTATTATTATCATTATTATCGTTGATTGTTATAATTATTTTTATTGTTATAACTATCATTGTACTACTGTTATAATCTCAATTTTTTTTCGTTTGACATCAATACTGCATAATACGTTAAATTTTCTTAATGTTATTTAGTAACTGTAACTCGTTCAATCTGAGTATGCCTGGTTAGGTGTAAGAGAGGGCCTGAAGGCCCTAATCTTGCCAGGTAAAATAAATGCATAAATAAATAAATAAATAAATATTCATTGATCATAATCGAACTGCTCTTGTTATTCTGAATACGTTCTGGAGACGGCCGGATGGAGATGTTATGCAGATGGGAAGAGCAAAAGTCACGTTTGGCTACAGCATCCCAGTCGTTCATGTATGATTGAGTCGTCATTTAAGTATACGATTGAGTCGTCAATGAAGTACCTCCATATCTTTTTCTCGATTGACATTTTGTTTGATCATAGTGACATTTCCTGAAATGTGTCGTAATGTTTCCCTGTAAAATATATGTTACTTTCAACAACTTCTCTAATTTGTTTCCTCTTCTGGCTGGAAAATATGGATTCTCATTACGGTCTGAGCCACATTCAGATATTATTTACTGAAACGCAGTTGTCTTGTTCTTCTGTTGGAGATTATTTAATTACATCTTGGACTTCTTTAACATGAACTGCCTTAACGCGAAAGATTTTTAGATCTATTTTGCTGACAACTGTTGATATTGCTATTCTGGAATTACAAAATTTGATTGAGATCTGGATTCTATGTAAAACGTTGTTTAGCTGAAGTACTGAAATAACTTCACCTTCAAAATCTGTGTAGTGTTTGATAAACAGAAAAATTTTGTGGTGCACATTTATTTCCTTTTCCATTAATGACCAAGAGTACAGTTATAGAGCTACTCATTTTCATTGCAATATTCTTCCTAATGCTATTACTCCCATTATTAATTTATCTGATTCAATTTTGCGTAGTTATCAGTTATTTCTAATTTGTATCGTAATTCGGGAAGTATAATTAGAGAAAGTGGAAAAATAAATTTATCAGCATCAGCTATTAGTCGTTTATATTGTGATCTCACAAATGTCTGAATTTTTTTAATTTTAGCCATTCAAAATGATTCTGTAGATGCGTAAGTTTCTCATACTGAAACAGTGCTAATATTTCAATACTTATCTTAATAGGATCTAATCCAGTTATAATTATCATTGATACTAAAGATGTTGACTTTATTCCAACATTACAGCTTTTAATGCATCGTTCTGGACTGTTTCCAACCTGTTCATATTTCTGTTAGCAGCTGCAACAGGTGGGTCACTATCATATGTGAAAATTAGTCAGACATTATCTTTGTATGTGTAGTTCAGCACTGTTCTGGAATATCCATATTGATTACCAGGTAATCCCTTCAATATATTGAGAATACTCTTAACTTTCTCAGCAGTTTTATTTATGTGGTTTATTTTTTGATCCATATAAACCTTGACGTATTTAGGGTGTTCATTCTACCAAATGTTTTTCGCTTCAATTATTAGAGTCACTTTTGCATTAAAGTGACACAATGAAAATATTTTATACTTATTTGTCTATTTATTTTTTTGAATATTTTATATGTCAGTTATTCAAGGCTATTTTCCACTTGCATCATTTTAAATGTCAAGTTGGCTAGTTTATAAAGTTGTGTGACCTGTTTTGATTGTGTTAGTAATAAGCTCAGATTTAAAAAAAGAAATTGAATATTTCTAACATGAAAAGAAAAGAAAGCAAACAATAACTAAATTTTATGTCACATTGTCACTGCATTTTTCTTCTATGATATCCATGTTGTATGCAGATAGAACGTTTTATGTACAATATTTATTCTCATCTTAAGAAATCGCGTCTACTGCCCGCGTTTTGCGTCTTCCCAACAAAATATTTGGACGTCGTAATCCGGGGGCTCTGTCAGGTGTTTCTTGCGAATGTTCGACAAGTGGTCGTGTCCCATATTTGTTCCTGGGTGGTGTCTAGTGTTCCTACGCCGTCCACACCCGCTGAGGCCGTTCATGGCTGTGGTATCTATCTCTAGGCGTACCGCCTTCAGTCCGCACGCGCTTACGTTGTTTTCCCTGTACTGGGTCCGCACCCGCCAGGCGCGTTCTCAACGCTTTCGACAGGTTACAGAGGTTTCTTATGCTGTTGGCGACTAATCCGGCTTTCTACCGTGACCTGGTCTTTCTCATGTGCTAGTGGGATACGTGCGCCCTACAAGGTGCGCTTCCTGTCGATTCAGGCAGGTGTATACACAACTGTCTCCCACGTCGGTGACCGCCGCATGGAGTCTGTACTGCGTCTGCTCCTAGAATACATGGTGCCTGAGATTTTGGGTGGTTGATGTTGTTCCCTGTCTACAGTTGTCCCCTAGGAGGTAGTTACCTACTGGTGATCCGTAAGACTTTCGATTCCATCAATTACGCACCTGATTGTGTGAAGTTCGTTATTGGAGAACGGACGTGTTTTCTGTTGTTTCTTTAGTAATTCTAAAGCAACATCCCACACGTAATGAGCTTGTTTACTGCATGAACTCTGTGATCTTCATTTCGACTGATTCTATAGTCACACTATCCGAAAATCCAAGGCTATGCGCCAGGATCTTGTTTTTATTAGGCACTGCTTACTGTAAAACAATTACCCTCCTGGCTACTTTTTCTTATTCTTCTTCTCCTGTTGTATCAGGTAGTCTGGTGGGTGATAGTGGTTTACGGATGTCCCTGTATAATTGCCTGTCGTCTGAAGACACTCTCTGTTGATATTATGACACTGCTGCCAAACAGTCTGAGTAGAACAGTGTCTAGGTTTGGTGTACAAATGTTTTCAGTACCTCTTTCTTCAGGACTCTATGATGGAAACTTTCAACCTGTTGACAATGTTTTCATTGTTGTTTGTTGATTTCCTATACACACTGTGGCCTGAGAGACCGTCTGTTTTCCTACTCACCTGTACATCCAGTAGGGAAAGTTGGCCATCACTCTCTAGTTCCATTGTGAACTTAAATTTAGGTGTGTAGAACTCTGACGGTCAAAGGCGGATCTTTCAAGAAACAGTTCGGCTGGTAGTCACCAGTCGTAAGTATTTCATCCTGCAATCTCTCCATAAACAGATTTGCCACTACTGGAGATAAGGGGCTACCCATCGCCATTAATTCAGTCTTTTCACAAAACTGGCCTCCACGCTGAATACAAGTAGATGTTAAAATGTGATTGAAAAGGTCCAGTAGAGCTCCATCAAATCTCTCACTGATTAAACTGAATGTGTTCTGAAGTGGTGCTCGCATATACAGAGACACAACATCAAAGCTGACCGTGATATCTGTTCTTGTGATTCAGATGTTTTTCAGACATTCAACAAAATCCGAGGATGTGGTGGACGCACTGTCTCACTGATGGTGCTGACATCATCTTAATATGGGTGGCTGTAGTGTCAGGGCTTCACCAATATTGCTTACGATAGGGTGAAGTTGAATATCCTCTTTATGGACCCTTTATATGGTTGGTACTGGTGACTTAGATGTCAATTGCTTTACAAACTTCTTGGGGATCACATTTCCATAAGAAGTCTCCGGTTCTTCTATCCACTCTATCGGTGGCGTCATTTTCTAGGTGATTGTAAGGAGTGTCCTATAACAGTCGACGGGTCTTCCGGTCGCTGTCGGTCTTCAGCAGTACTACAGTAGACTTCCCCTTGTCTACATGTAACACCTTTAAGCTTTCATCTTCCAGCAAACTATTGAGAGCCATCCAATCGTCTCCTGTGATGTTTTGTTTGGATGACCTGGCTCTGTTTGCGCCTTGTACGACTCTCTCTACATGTTTTCTGGGAGTTGTGTGTTAACCATTTGCTCCGCAGAGCTGACAAACCTGGGAACCGATAGATCTCTAGGCTTAATTGCAAATTTGAGGCCCCTTCCGAGTTCTTTTAAGGTGGCATCGTTAAGTGTGCGAGCACTCAGATATACCACCATTCTGATATGATGCGTATGTTACACTGATTTACTCATGCGACCAAATGTCGCCACTTGCCAAGCTACAGCGTTGTCTCTGACGCGTGCTGCGAACTACAACGACATAACGTCCAGTCCTATGGAGTTTGGTCCCAGTCGAGATACAGTCACAGCAGCTCCCTGGAGGTGGCGTACAGTCTATGCCGCAAGTCACGGATATTTACTATTACCAGGGCCTTACTGTCAGGTATCTTGATCCTGTTAGCTACCTTAGATGTTATATGGTGTTTAATTTTGGCAAATACAGGCGCCATGTCTCCTTCTCTGCAGCTTAGTAGGAAATTTGGGCGATCTCACCATAATCTATTTGTGTTACCGTAGCTTGTCTAAAGGACTCATCTTCTTGCACGTTTCGTTCCCGTCGAGTCTTGCAATATAATTTCTTAGACTATTCCGGTGATTCAGTGTCATATCGTCGGCTGCGGTGTGCTACTGGTGTTATGCGTCTTCCGAACAAAATACGCTATTGGTCATTAAAACTACCACACCAAGAAGAAATGCAGATGATAATCTGGTATTCATTGGACAAATATATTATAATAGAACTGACATGTGATTACATTTCCATGCAGTTTGGGTGCATAGATCCTGAGAAATCAGTACCCAGAACAACCACCTCTGGCAGTAATAACGGCCTTGATAAGCCTGGACATTGAGTCTAACAGAGCTTGGATGGCGTGTACAGGTACAGCTGGCAGATTCAACACGATACCACAGTTATCAGGAGAAAGAAAACTGGCGTTCTACGGATCGGAGCGTGGAATGTCAGATCCCTTAATCGGGCTGGTAGGTTAGAAAATTTAAAAAGGGAAATGGATAGGTTAAAGTTAGATATAGTGGGAATTAGTGAAGTTCGGTGGCAGGAGGAACAAGACTTTTGGTCAGGTGAATACAGGGTTATAAATACAAAATCAAATAGTGGTAATGCAGGAGTAGGTTAAATAATGAATAGGAAAATAAAAAAGCGGGTAAGCTACTACAAACAGCATAGTGAACGCATTATTGTGGCCAAGATAGACACAAAGCCCATGCCTACGACAGTAGTACAAGTTTATATGCCAACTAGCTCTGCAGATGATGAAGAAATTGATGAAATGTATGATGAGATAAAAGAAATTATTCAGGTAGTGAAGGGAGACGAAAATTTAATAGTCATGGGTGACTGGAATTCGTCAGTAGGACAAGGGAGAGAAGGAAACGTATTAGGTGAATATGGACTGCGGCAAAGAAATAAAAGAGGAAGCCGCCTGGTAGAATTTTGCACAGAGCATAACTTAATCATAGCTAACACTTGGTTCAAGAATCATAAAAGAAGGTTGTATACATGGAAGAATCCTGGAGATACTAAAAGGTATCAGATAGATTATATAATGGTAAGACAGAGATTTAGGAACCAGGTTTTAAATTGTAGGACATTTCCAGGGGCAGATGTAGACTCTGACCACAATCTATTGGTTATGACCTGTAGGTTAAAACTGAAGAAGCTGCAAAAAGGTGGGAATTTAAGGACATGGGATCTGGATAAGCTGAAAGAACCAGAGGTTGTACAGAGTTTCAAGGAGAGCATAAGGGAACAATTGGCAGCAATGGGGGAAAGAAACACAGTTGAAGAAGAATGGGTAGCTCTGAGGGATGAAGTAGTGAAGGTAGCAAAGGATAAAGTAGGTAAAAAGACGAGGATTGCTAGAAATCCTTGGGTAACAGAAGAAATATTGAATTTAATTGATGAAAGGAGAAAATATAAACATGCAGTAAATGAAGCAGGCAAAAAGGAATACAAACATCTCAAAAATGAGATCGACAGGAAGTGCAAAATGGCTAAGCTGGGATGGCTAGAGGACAAATGTAAGGATGTAGAAGCTTATCTCACTAGGGGTAAGATAGGTGCTGCCTACAGGAAAATTAAAGAGACCTTTGGAGAGAAGAGAACCACGTGTATGAATATCAAGAGCTCAGATGGCAATCCAGTTCTAAGCAAAGAAGGGAAGGCAGAAAGGTGGAAGGAGTATATAGAAGGTTTATACAAGGGCGATGTACTTGAGGACAATATTATGGAAATGGAAGAGGATGTAGATGAAGACGAAATGGGAGGTAAGATACTGCGTGAAGAGTTTGACAGAGCACTGAAAGACCTGAGTCGAAACAAGGCCCCCGGAGTAGACAACATTCCATTAGAACTACTGACGGCCTTGGGAGAGCCAGTCATGACAAAACTCTACCACCTGGTGAGCAAGATGTATGAGACAGGTGAAATACCCTCAGACTTCAAGAAGAATATAATAATTACAATCCCAAAGAAAGCAGGTGCTGACAGATGTGAAAATTACCGAACTATCAGTTTATAAGTCACAGCTGCAAAATACTAACGCGAATTCTTTACAGAATAATGGAAAAACTGGTAGAAGTGGACCTCGGGGAGGATCAGTTTGGATTCCGTCGAAATGTTGGAACACGTGAGGCAATACTGACATTACGACTTATCTTAGAAGAAAGATTAAGAAAAGGCAAACCTACGTTTCTAGCATTTGTAGACTTAGAGAAAGCTTTTGACAATGTTGACTGGAATACTCTCTTTCAAATTCTGAAGGTGGCAGGGGTAAAATACAGGAAGCGAAAGGCTATTTACAATTTGTACAGAAACCAGATGGCAGTCATAAGATTCGAGGGGCATGAAAGGGAAGCAGTAGTTGGGAAAGGAGTGAGACAGTGTTGTAGCCTCTCCCCGATGTTATTCAATCTGTATATTGAGCAAGCAGTAAAGGAAACAAAAGTAAAATTTGGAGTAGGTATTAAAATTCATGGAGAAGAAATAAAAACTTTGAGGTTCGCCGATGACATTGTAATTCTGTCAGAGACGGCAAAGGACTTGGAAGAGCAGTTGAACGGAATGGACAGTGTCTTGAAAAGAGGATATAAGATGAACATCAACAAAAGCAAAACGAGGATAATGGAATGTAGTCAAATTAAATCGGGTGATGCTGGGGGAATTAGATTAGGAAATGAGACACTTAAAGTAGTAAAGGAGTTTTGCTATTTAGGAAGTAAAATAACTGATGATGGTCGAAGTAGAGAGGATATAAAATGTAGACTGGCAATGGCAAGGAAAGCGTTTCTCAAGAAGAGAAATTTGTTAACATCGAATATAGATTTATGTATCAGGAAGTCGTTTATGAAAGTATTTGTTTGGAGTGTAGCCATGTATGGAAGTGAAACATGGACAATAACTAGTTTGGACAAGAAGAGAATATAAGCTTTCGAAATGTGGTGCTACAGAAGAATGCTGAAGATTAGATGGGTAGATCACGTAACTAATGAGGAGGTATTGAATAGGATTGGGGAGAAGAGAAGTTTGTGGCACAACTTGACTAGAAGAAGGGATCGGTTGGTAGGACATGTTTTGAGGCATCAAGGGATCACAAATTTAGCATTGGAGGGCAGCGTGGAGGGTAAAAATCGTAGAGGGAGACCAAGAGATGAATACACTAAGCAGATTCAGAAGGATGTAGGTTGCAGTAGGTACTGGGAAATGAAGCAGCTTTCACAGGATAGAGTAGCATGGAGAGCTGCATCAAACCAGTCTCAGGACTGAAGACAACAACAACAACACCACAGTTCATCAAGAGTAGTGACTGACGTATTGTGACGAGCCAGTTGCTCGACCACCATTGACCACATGTTTTCAATTGGTGAGAGATCAGGAGAATGTGCTGTCCAGGGCAGCAGTGGAACATTTTCTGTATCCAGAAAGGCCCATACAAGACCTGCAACATATGGTCGCGCATTATCCTACTGAAATGTAGGGTTTCGCAGGGATCGAATGAAAGGTAGACACATTTGAAATGTAACGTCCACTGTTCAAATTGCCGTCAATGCGAATAAGAGGTGACCGAGACATGTAACCAATGGCATCCCATACAATCGAGCCGGATGGCGATGACGAATGCACGCTTCCAATGTGAGTTCACCGCTATGTCACCAAACACGGATGCGACCATCAAGATGCTGTAAACAGAACCTGGATTCATCCGAAAAAAATGACGTTTTGCCATTCGTGCACCCAGGTTCGTCGCTGAGTACACCATCACAGGTGCTCCTGTCTGTGATGCAGCGTCAACGGTAATCGCAGCCATGGTCTCCGAGATGCTAGTCCATGCTGCTGCAAATGTTGTCCAACTGTTCGTGGAGATGGTTGTTGTCCTGCAGACGTCCCCATCTCTTGACTCAGGGATCGAGACGTGGCTGCACTATCCGTTACAGCCATGCGGATAAGATGCCTGTCATCTTGACTCCTAGTGATACGAGGCCGTTGGGATCCAGCACGGCGTTCCGTTTTACCCTCCTGAACCCACCGATTCCATATTCTGCCAACAGTCAGTGGATCTGGATCAATGCGAGCAGCAATGTCGTGATACGATAGACCGCAATTGCGATAGGCTACAATCCGACCTTTATCAAAGTCGGAAAAATGATGGTACGCATTTCTACTGCTTACACGAGGCATCACAACAACGTTTCACCAGGCAACGCCGGTCAACTGGTGGTTGTGTATGACAAATCGGTTGGAAACCTTCTCAAGTTAGCACGTTGTAGGAGTCGCTACCGGCGCCAACCTTGTGCGAATGTTCTGAAAATCCAATCTTTTGCATAACGCAGCATCTTCTTTCTGTCTGTTTAATTTCGCGCCTGTAGCACGTAACTTTCGTAGTGTAGCAATTTTAACGGTCAGTAGTGTATTTCGACTTCGTAACTCGGTGTCTTCATCAAGAGTTTCCTGCGAATACTCGACTAATGTACCGTGTCCCATATTTATACCTGGGCAGTCTCTGGGGTTTTCTACGTCGTCCGCTGCGGCCGTTTCTGGAGGTGCTATTCGTGTCTAGGCATTCCGTCTCCCACCAGCGCCTGTTTCCGCTGTTTTACCCTGTGGCGTCCATGGCAAGGCGTTTCGTACATTATCCGCCTGCCGCGTTCCGGGCGCTATAGACACGCTGCAGTTGTTCCTTATACTGTTGAAAAGTGTTCTGTCTTTCTACCGTACCTTTCTAGTCTGGGAATTGCAATTTGTGCCCGTGTCCGCCGCAGCGACATCTCGTGGCGGTGGACGCCACCTTGGGTTCTCTACTGTGTCTCCTCCTAGGATGTGCGGTGCCTGAGGCTTCGGGTCTCCCTAGGAGGTAGTTGCCACCTTGTGCTCCATTAGGCTACGGCCACACTTCCGTTTGTTTGAGACTGGGCACTCAGCGTCAAAAGAAGCCACAGATATGAGCCACACATAGAGTCTTTTCCTGCCTGCCACCGACAAACGAGAAGACATCCTCGAAGTCAGACCCTGGCTACACTGGCCGAGGTACATTTCCCAACGTCAGTTGAAGTTGCTTACATTGAGTTCCCACTCGAACCCAGTAGAATCTTGGCAGTGTGTACAACGAATATAGTGTGGGTGGTAAAGCGTTAAATTACAATTGTTTGGATGTGTGCAGTGAACAAAATGGGACTTGACTTCGATCGTATTAATTTTGAAGTTCAAGCCCCATCTTTTTTATACGACACTCAGAACGTAGAATATCAAAACAGACAAAAAAAGAAGAGATGGCTGGTTAACTGTGACATCCAGTGTTGTTGGTGAAGGTTTTGGCGGGATGGACCAAGAAGAGGAAAAAGTGTTAGGTAAGTGCCGTATAAATATTTGATTACGTTAATATAGAAACATGATGAATAAATGGAACTTAATTTTAAATTTTATGAAAAATACATCGTAAATTTCATTTCTAACATTAATTAAGTACAGTAAGTCAAGAAATATGTGCTTTATTATCATATAGAATATAACAGGTGTCTCGTTATGGCCGGCCGAGGTGGTCGAGCCGTTCTAGGCGCTACAGTATGGAACCGCGCAACGGCTACGGTCGCAGGTTCGAATCCTGCCTCGGGCATGGATGTGTGTGATGTCCTTAGGATAGTTAGGTTTAAGTAAGTCTAAGTTCTAGGGGACTGATGACCTTAGAAATTAAGTCCCATAGTGCTCAGAGCCATTTGAACCATTTTTGTCTGGTTATGCCAGCAGCCTTCTTTTACTCAATAATGCTTGCATATCGGTTTTTCCAGGTTACATAACCTGCGGTAGAACAGAAGTATTCAGCAATCTCATCTCTTGTGTGTGATTCTTTCACGGTCCCCCTTGCTCCTGGTCTGGAATGCTGTCCAAAGGACACGACAACGTGTCCTCACTGATTTATCGATAGTTGTGCAGTGCACAGGTGGCCTTAACAAAAGAACGCAAAATCCAGAAGAATACCAAAGTTTTCCAGAAGTTCGAAATATAGCGCGTACTTCAACGTGAGATACTTTTAATAATTTCCACAACGAAACTGTTTAAATCACTTTATAAAGCCGAGGCCTCTGGTCCAGATAGTATAGCAGTCAGGTTCTTTTCAGAGTGTGCTGATGCAATAGCTCCATATTTAGCAACTATGTATAACCGCTCGCTCACAGAAACATGCTTACCTAAAGAGTGGAAAATTGCTTAAGTCACTCCAATACCCAAAAAGGGAAACGGGAGTATTCCGCTGAATTACGAGCCCATATCACTAATGTAGGTTTTTAGTAGGGTTTTGGAACATATACTCTGTTCGAACGTTATGAAGTACCTCGAAAGAAACGATTTATCGACACATAGTCAGGACGGATTCAGGTAACATCGTTGTTGTGGTAGACAACTAGCCCTTTATACTCATGAAGTAGTGAGTGCTCTCGACAGGGGGTGTCAAATTGATTACATATCTTTAGATTTCCAGAAGGTTTTCGAAACTGTTCCTCACAAGCGTCATCTAACCAAACTGCGTGCCTGTGGAATATCGCCTCAGTTGTGCGACTGCATTCGTAATTTTCTGTCAGATATGTCATAGTTCCTAGTAATAGAGGGACAGTCAGAGTAAGAAAGAAGTTATATCTGACATTCCCCAAGGAAGTGTTATAGGCCCTCTGTTGTTCCTGATCAATTTTAACGACATAGGAGACAATCTGATTTGCCATTAGGTTATTTGCAGATGATGCTGTCATTTTCCATCTTGTAAAGTCATCATATGACCAAATCGAATTGGAAAATGATTCAGATACGATATCTGTATGGTGCGAAGTTATTCACATGAGTACTAAAAGAAATTCGCTAAATTTCCATTGTGCGACAAGATATACAAATCTGCAGGCTGTAGATTCAACTAAATACTTAGGGACTACAATTGCAAATATCCTAAACTGGAACGATCACATAGATAACGTTGTGGGTAGAGAAACCCAATGACTGTAATTCATATGCAGAACATTTAGAAGACGCAACAGGTCTACTAAAGAGACTACTTATACCTCGCTTCTCCGCTCTCTCTCTTTCCAAGCATTAATCCCGACTGGTAGGATCACCTGTCATGGTTAACCGGATTTGGGATGTTAATTATTAAGGGGTCGCCGGATGCCGTTCCTGTCGTCATCTCTTACTCCTCCAGGGCGGAATGCGTGTACCCCAACTGTCTGCGTCTAGTGGAATCTATGGAATAGTGCGAACGTGTTTCAAATGTTTGCGAGTCGTGTAACGGAGGTGTAAAGTGGGGACCAGCTCTGATTTCACTTAGCGGGATGGGGAGAACCGCCTAAAAACCACATTCAGGCTGCCCAGAACACCGACCCTCGTCGTTAGTATGTTGAGTGGACTCGATTCAGGGCCGGCGCGCCTACCCGACTCCAGGAAGCAGTGGGTTTGTGTTCTCGGATACCCTGGTCGGTAGCTTGTCTACTCTATTCTGGAGTATAGCTGTGCAGTGTGGGATCCGAAACTGGTGGGAGCGACAGATGACATCGAAAAAGTTCAAAGGAATAGGGCAGATAGTGCCACAGATATGATACATGAATTGGTGTGGCAATCATTAAACGAAAGACGTTTTTCGCTGCGACGGGTACTTCTCCGTTTTCTCCTCCGATTGCGGAAACATTCTGTTGGCACCCATCTACATAGAAAGAAATGATCATCACTATAAGAGAATCAGGACCTGCCCAGGTAAATTTAAGCGCACGTTTTTCCCGGGTGCCGTTCGAGAGTGGAACAGAGAGAAATAGGTTGAAGGTGGTTCATTGAACCCCTCTGCCAAGCACTTTATTGTGAATAACAGAGTAATCACGTATATGTAAATGTCAATCAAATCGATACTCACTTCATTTGGACGGTGCAATATAGTCCAATTTTAGCTCAAATACCAAACACACTCTCAAGATACAGCCTGGCACTCGATAAACGATAGTTACAAATTCTTTTTATGTTAGTCATATCTTCGAAGATTTTCACAGAGAACAAAAGCTTCATCTAGCACAAACACGTATGGCTGTAATCGACTAGATGCAGCGTTTAGAAAGAGGGCTGCTGTGATGAAAATAAAGTTTGGAATAGACTTTCTGGCCAAAATTAATACTTTTCACGTTTTTTCTGTCTCCTTTGTGTTCAAAGGTCCCAGCATCTGTATAACTGAAGCTATAGTTCGCGTCAGCTTCTGCCATTAAAATTATTGAAAAGTGTTTCTTTTAATTAAAGTATTCACTATTTGATCTCCACGGATTAATCACTCTAATATGTTTACCGTCAGTATATCCAATGCACTGTGGAAAATCAGCACTTTTTCAAACTGTAAACAATTCTCGATCAGTTAATTGTTTCAGATATTAGCTTTGCGTTGTTTCCTACATTGTTGAACATGTCTTTCGAATAATCTTTGAAATTGTTGAACGTCAAAATATGAATTCTAAGTTTACAGATCTGATGGAATTGCCAGGTGCGAAATATCTACAATGAAACATATATAATAACATAAAAGTAGAACAAATATCTATGTTAAATTTTTTTCTTTTTTTGGGAAAAATGTACAAAAAAGTGGAAAAGCATTAAGGATTGCTCTCATGAAAATTTTAAAAAATGACAATTGTCATTTCTCCAGTATTCACATGTAGAAAGGAAGTCAGTACTAAATATTTATAATGTTAGTGCATTTTTAGGTTACTTTCATAAGCAAAAATGCCCATACGTTTGTGATAAACAAATTCTTTGAACCGTTTTAAATTGTAGGAGAAATCAAATGATGGAGCTAATGTAGAATCTCCTGAAAATATATTTTGACAGTCTTTATGAAATGCATAATTTCTGACGAAATTATTGTCAGAAGGAATAATTTGTAGTGTCATTACATACAGATAATTCAATAAGAATCTTTATTAAATATCCCACCTAAATACCTGTAGATTATTTGCCTAGTAGGTAAGTTCCATAGATCATGACAATGTCTTTGCCTGACTATGTCCTTCGACTTTACTTGTTTCGGTAATGGTTGTCATGGTAGCATGGTGGTGGCTACTTGGGCGTAACCAAAAGCGGTTGGGTGAGTTGGGGGTACAACACCCAACCTGCGCAAAATGCTTAAAGAAAAGGGAGGCCAAGCGATCTTATAGTCAATTCGTGGCTTCCTAGTTCACCATACGTGAATACTGGGATGGTATATAACTGTCATTTTCTGTTATATTTCAGTCTACTTTATTACAGAGTCAATCTGTTGATTACACCCCTCCCCTCCCCAAAAATCAAATCCTCTCTACACCTATGGTTGCCATGGTACCAAGTTGGGATATATAGTCCTAAAAATTTCACATATGTACGTAGAGTAAGCCTATATTGATATATATAATGCAAATTATAAAACTCTTCTGTGGAGTGTTACAGTTTTCCCTTTTTACCATGGGGGAATTTAGCTGTTAATCTAAAAAAAAAAGTACGCAAGACGCGGCCAACAACATTACACGAAAGAAGTAAACACGATGAGACTTGCAATGCAAAATGCCACGAGCAAATCCGCTACCGATGGCCACAAACCGCAAAGGGAGGAAGAGAGTCCGTGTCCGAAGAAACGGAAAGAGGACCAATCTTAAAAAACTTTGTTGGGTGTTCTGCATACAAAGGAACCTAAAACTGAAATACAGATGAAATGATCTGGCTTTTGCAAATGCCTTTAATAAGAGCTTTAGCCCAGCTGACAACATGGATTTTCAATTGAAATATTCACAGTTGGTTCAGTCCTACACACGTGTACAGCCGTCCAGAATTACATCTATATGGGACCGTCATCTTTCATTCCACAAACAGCACTCCTATAATGGGCTTTAAGGAAGAATCAGAATCAACCCTGTCCATATTTCCATTGTAAACAAATAGCAATATAAGAGGTAATACTTCACTTACTTCAGTTTAACTGGCAGTCACTCTTCAGCGCTTGCCCAATCACACAGTCGAATGTTTCTTCCACTAATAATGCTCAACACATTAGATAGCAGAGTTTAATATGGCTTAATAGACATCCTGTGATAATCAAGAAACTTCTCACTGTTTTCTTTAGGGCTGTTGAGTAATAGATTGAATTTTCCTCTCTCCGATCGGTCCTCAATTATTGGATGTATTCAAAAAATAATGAATCAAAAACCGTCTCTCTCTATGTGATCTCCGTCGAACCAGGAACAATGCAAGAAATGTTATTGTTACATATTGTTTACTTAATATATTGTTGTCTAAATGTCATGCTCTGATGTCAGCCAGACAGGTCTGAAAGTCTACTGAGCCAGATATAGCCACATTCACGCCTTTGGACGCTAGGACGTTTTGCGATGAAAGAAGACACTATATACGCGGTCGATTCTGGCCGTCACCAGGCGAACTTTGAAGCTGCTCGTTTAACACTGAGCGTCCAACTTCAATACACACAAGTGTGGCCATAGCTTAATACAGCAACTTTTTCTTAATGCACGGATTTCAAAATTTCAGAACTTTGAACACATTCCATCAGCAATTGAATGTAGTTTGACGGTTTGTGGTCTTGTCTTTGTCTCCCCTAGAACTCCAGATGGATGAGTGTTTTAACTCTGGATGTGTAACTATTGAGATGCATCTTGTAATTTTCTGTAGACTATATGGCATTATCCAAACCCACCTGCTGCCTAAACCCATGCGATCGATTTTAAATCCGGTATCTTCAGAACATGACCGAGCGAGGTGGCGCAGTGGTTAGCACACTGGACTCGCATTCGGGAGGACGACGGTTCAATCCCGTCTCCAGCCATCCTGATTTAGGTTTTCCGTGATTTCCCTAGATCACTTCAGGCAAATGCCGGGATGGTTCCTTTGAAAGGGCACGGCCGATTTCCTTCACCATCCTTCCCTAATCCGAGCTTGTGCTCCGTCTCTAATGACCTCGTTGTCGACGGGACGTTAAACACTAATCTCCTCCTCCTCAGAACATGTTTCAGTTTCTGTTTCGAGAGATTTTACATTTTTGACATGAATTTCTACATTATGTTCTTGTAGTAACAGTTATAGTTGGAACTTTTTCCTTGTTGAGAATCATTATGATGCTTGTACATTTAATGAACCTTTTAGGTGACTGCATCCCGTCACTCTCTAGCTTTATCGATCTGTTTATTCATATACTGTAATTAATTTTGAATGTATTAACGCCAGTTATCAGTTGGCTGGATATGCATATTACTCGGCGTTGGTTTGTGAGCTTTTACTGTTTACTGTTTCCCTGTTCTAAATATAAGCTTTAATTACATTGCTCATAACATTCATCAAAACTGTATGTTCACGCTATAGTACCACCTCAAGGCGCGAATTAACTTGCTGAAAGCTAATTGTGGCGCTTGAATAAATATTTTTGCGGTTTCAAAGCATGTGACTGTATAGAATAAAAGAAAAATTGAACTCAGCTCAGTGCCACTGACAAATTCACTATACGTTTTGTTTAACGGTTAACATATAACTCTTACCTTTCGCTTTATCTGGATTAGTCACACTTAACATGCTTGCCCATAGACAGACAGACAGACAGACAGACACACACACACACACACACACACACACACACACACAGAGAGAGAGAGAGAGAGAGAGAGAGAGAGAGAGAGAGAGAGAATGCCTGAAGTCGTTCTTCTTGCTTGCCCCAACAGTCTCTCACCTTGCTTGCCTCAAGAACATAGGAGCTATGCGAGTATTATTACGTGTTATGAATGGTTAAAGTTGCACTGAAACACATGTGTGGATGTAGAAGTAGCATCATGTCCTAACACTAGCGTTCTAGATCTGTACCTACAAGTAAGCTCCTTATAGAGTTGTTCAAAGCTTAGGCAACTACTGTGCCGATATTGGTCACTGCCACTCACATACTCAAATAATTTGTTTGAAAATTGTGCCTTAATGATCTGGATGTACGATTAACTTACTGATGCACTTGTAAACTTTCTTTTCGAAAGTAAGTATCTGTTACGGAATATTATAAAGTTGATTAGTAGATAAGCGAAGTTTAGCAATATTTACGCACCATGGAACCAGTAGCAGACATTGCTGGTAACTGGTCGCTGTAAATGTTCGCACACCATCAGTGGCCCCATTAGAATAATGATATACCGTATATTATTAGGAGCTTCTATTTAATTTCAGTGACAAAGCGAGAAATAGAGTAAAAATCTGTACATTCAACTAGCTCAGCAAGAAATTATTTCATATGATAATTATATTACATCGGTTCTTTCTGCAGAGTTAGCGCGGTTGTGAAGGCCACCAAATGACACACACTATATTTGATGGTGTAGCACGAGTAGCTCTATACTCTGCTCTTGCTGAGATTCTGAAGCGTGCCTCTGATTATGACCTTCGAGAAGTGGAGAGAACTATTACTGCTGAATCTCAGAAAAGGCATTAGCCAAGTTCTTCTTGTATTTGTAGTCCGGCCATGAAGAATAAATGCGGGAAACCATAACACTTAAACAAGAGAACATAAAAATATTATCTATTGTCTCAAATGGCTCTGAGCACTTTGGGACTTAACATCTGAGGTCATTAGATGCCGATAGCCTTACATACACGTTTCAGTCACATTAATGGGACCACCGCCTACGTTCGTCGTTAACGTACAATAAACACTCACAAACGGCGTGTACGTCGTGGATCGCCTGAAAGCAAATATCCCGTAACCAACGTCGGAAAGGTCCATGCCGGAGGATGGAGCGTTATGCTAAGGGAAATGGGTTTTCGTAGGTGGTCCCGTCATTCTTGAACGCACAAAGGATTAAAGCAGGTATGAATCTATCCTTGGGAATCATGCTGTTAGTTATTCCTCGGCAGGATGACACTTATCATCAGGACAACGCAACGTGTCGCACATGGCGCTGTGTACTTGCTTGGTGGGAACAGTATCAGGCTGAGTTTCTGTACCCTCCTGGCCACCAAACTCTCCGGATTGGAATCCGCATTGATGGAGCTGATCGTGGCAGGGATCCTTATCCGAGAACCATAGCGCAGCCAGCTACGGCAGAGGAGTAGATGTTATCAACACCTCTGCTGGCACATTCCAGAACCTCATTGGCTCTCTTCCTGGATGTCTGGGAGCCATCTGCGCTGCAAAAATTGCTATTCAGGCTTTTTACAGGTGGCCACATTAATATAACTGGACTGTGTGTAAACGACACTTGATGGACAACAAAACCACAGGGATCACTTTCAAACATGTCCGCACGAGTAATGATCTCATCAACAGAGAATCTATACGCAATCTCAGCAAGGAGCTGGATTGGGCGTGCTCTATATTAACTGCAGAAGATGGTGCAACAAGACAACTAAGAAACCACTACTCTGCCTCTCCGGCATAAGCAGCCCACTATTTGGCCTGTGTTCGTCTCTGTAATAAGTTGTGCACTCGCGTTTCGTCAACATACTGTATTTCGTCCTAACGTATTCAATTAGTTAGTCGCATTGCTCGAAGATAGGGGGTAGGTGCTCCATCTCAATGCTGCTAATTCTTACGAGACGCTGTCCAATGAAACGTTTTTATCATTTATGATAAGAGGAAAAACAAATGAGCAACAGGCAAGCTGGCCAATGATTAAAACAAATGTAAACGCATAAAGCAGGTTATAACCACGTTGATAATTATCTATTCAAATGAGTAGCTCCATCTCATCAGTCATTGATCTACGTATAGGAAGATATATGTCGCTGTAATGTCATACGAATGATTGTTGTGGAAACCAGGCTAACAAGGTTAACTCATGACAAGAAAACTTGTTAGGTCAAGTCCTGAAATAAGATTTTCTTCACTTTTCAAGACATCTCCTCGTATGTCATTCAAGAAGATTTCGTTTTAAGTCTACACAATTTGCGGAGCTTCCAAGCAGTAAAAATCGGATGTTAAAATAGGTGAAAGTGATGAACGTGCAGCTGAATGAAAGCTCGTTAAGCCAATATGAGGCATTTATGAAAGCCGTTGTAGGATCGCACTACCGATTTCGCAACATTTTTTGTTGTGGCTTGTGAAGCAGCTCTCTACAATAATAAGCATTACTACTATAACCGCTAATAAGTAATTACATAGAGGGAAAAATTATTAGTGCATGTAATTGGACATGGGTTAACCAGAGAACCAATCTGCTTAATGTTAAACATGAAGTGGCCGCATTATCAGCTTCTAGGAGCGTCTAGTTTTGCGTATCGATTCTGAACATATATTGGCGTGTTGCGGTCTGACTTACATTGCTATTTTATGTAGTTATTGTATTTTACGAGTGTAATGTTCGACGCCGATACACAATCCTCTTAGCAACACTGAAAATTAAAACTTCCGTGACCACCTTTGGCGTTTGTCGTAACGGCAGGAATCATTACAAAAGGGATGAAATTAACATGCGTTGAGGTAAAAACATACGGATTATTCGGCCGAAAATTAGTTGAGCTAATCTTAAAACCAATATCGTCGAATGTCAACTGTGCTGATGATCTGTGCAAAGAAGAACAGTGTTGTAATTTCTAGGTGTTTCATCCAGATTATGTGAATCGTCACATAATAAATCTCCTATTGTAAATGATAGCTGTAACGGATGAACTGCTATCTGAGACCTGGAACAGGATTAATATCGTAACCAACATAAAAATACTGAACTGAACTTACTGATTTCCGATTCTGATTAAAACTACCTAATTGATGAAAACTGGGTGAACGTTGTTCCATAATATCATTATGCAGGTCACGTCAAACAAGCAGCTTGTTGTGTGGGTGCAGAATCCAGTTATAGGCAGCGAGAACTGAGCAGAACAGCAACCGGCGGTCTGGGAGGGTGCTATTTGCGGCGTCCTGAGTGAATGCGACGAAGACTCGAACCGTTACACCCAGTTTCCCGTATCAGACGATCAATTAATTAACCAAGGAAACTAAATGAAATATAATTACAGCAACTAAGAATTCGCTGTAACTGATACCACAATGGCTGTAAGAAACTTACACTGTGAGTACTAATATGCTTGTTTAATAAATTTTTACATTGAAATTTCACTTGTCATTAGAGCGTTGTATTAAAAAAAGCCTTAAGCTATAGTACAGCAGTGGTATGCCGCTTCGCGTCAGATCACCGAAGATAAGGGCTGTTGCGGTTGGTTAGCACTTGGATGGGTGACCGCCTGTGTACGCTGGGTCCTGTTGCCAAGCGGGGTGCACTCAACAATCAGGCCACGACAACTGACAACGAAAGGAAGAGCGGTGTGCTGATCACGTGATGCTCCATATCAGCATCTAGTGATGCCTACCTGTCGTGGACGACGCGGCGGTCAGTCGGTATCCTTGTACCTCCTAATTTCAAATTGAAATGGCTCTAAGCACTATGGGACTTAAAATCTAAGGTGATCAGTCCCCTAGACTTAGAACTACTTAAACCTAATTAACCTAACGACATCACACACACCCATACCAGAGGCAGGATTTTAACCTGCGACCGTAGCAGCTGCGTGGTTTCGGACTGAAGCGCCTTGAACAGCTCGGCAACAACGGCATGCTCTCCTAATTCAATGACAAACTAATCGTAGTTTATATCCGTCTGATTGTTTAACGTTTTGTCTGGTGATTTGCGCGATGTTGTTGTTGTTGTTGTTGTTGTTGTTGTTGTGGTCTTCAGTCCTGAGACTGGTTTGATGCAGCTCTCCATGCTACTCTAGCCTGTGCAAGCTTCTTCATATCGCAGTACCAACTGCAGCCTACATCCTCCTGAACCTGCTTAGTGTATTCATCTCTTGGTCTCCCTCTAAGATTTTTACCCTCCACGCTGCCCTCCAATACCAAACTGGTGGTCCCTCGATGTCTCACAACATGTCCTACCAGCCGATCCCTTCTTCTAGTGAAGTTGTGCCACAAGCTCCTTTTCTCCAAAGTTCTATTCAATACCTCCCCATTAGTTATGTGATCTAATCTTCAGCATTCTTCTGTAGCACCACATTCCGAAAGCTTCTATTCTCTTCTTGTCTAAACTATTTATTGTGGACGTTTCACTTCCATACATGGCTACGCTCCATACAAATACTTTCAGAAACGACTTTCTGACATTTAAATCTATACTCGATGTTAACAAATTTTCGTTCTTGAGAAACGCTTTCCTTGCCATTGCCAGACTACATTTTATATCATCTCTACTTCGACCATCATCAGTTATTTTGCTCCCCAAATAGCAAAACTCCTTTACTACTTTAAGTGTCTCATTTCCAAATCTAATACCTTCAGCATCACCCATTTAATTCAGCTACATTCCATTATCCTCGTTTTGCTTTTGTTGCTGTTCATCTTATATTCTCCTTTCAAGACACGGTCCATTCCGTTCAACTGCTCTTTCAAGTCCTTTGCTGTCTCTGACAGAATTACTATGTCATCGGCGAACATCATAGTTTTTATTTCTTCTCCGTGGATTTTAATACCTACTCCGAACTTTTCTTTTGTTTCCTTTATTGCTTGCTCAATATACAGATTGAATAACATCGGGGATAGGCTACAACCCTGTCTCACTCCCTTCCCGACTACTGCTTCCCATTCATGTCCCTCGACTCTTATAACTGCCATCTGGTTTCTGTACAAATTGTAAATAGCCTTTCGCTCCCTGTATTTTACCCCTGCTACCTTCAGAATTTGAAAGAGACTATTCCAGTCAACATTGTCAAAAGCTTTCTCCAAGTCCATAAATGCTAGCAACGTATGTTTGCCTTTCCTTAATCTTTCTTCTTAGATAAGTTGTAGGGTCAATACTGACTCACGTGTTCCAACATTTCTACGGAATCCAAACTGATCCTCCCCGAGGTCAGCTTCTATCAGTTTTTCCATTCGTCTGTAAAGAATTCGCGTTAGTATTTTGCAGCTGTGACTTTTTAAACTGATAGTTCGGTAATTTTCACATCTGTCAACACCTGATTTCTTTGGTATTGGAATTATTATATTCTTCTTGAAGTCTGAGGGTATTTCGTCTGTCTCATGCATCTTGCTCACCGGATAGCAGAGGTTTCTCAGGACTGGCTTTCCCAAGGCTGTCAGCAATTCTAATAGGATGTTGTCTGCTCCAAGGGTCTTCTTTCGACTCAGGTCTTTCAGTGCTCTGTCGAACTCTTTCAACTTCATCTACTTCCTCTTCCATTTCCATAATATTGTCCTCAAGTACGTCACTCTTGTATAGACCCTCTATATACTCCTTCCACGTTTCTGTTTTTCCTTCTTTGCTTAGAACTGGGTTTCCATCAAAGCTCTTGATATTCATGCAACTGGTTCTCCTTTCTCCAAAGGTCTCTTTAATTTTCCTGTAGACAGTATCTATCTTACCCCTAGTGAGATAAGCCTCAACATTCTTACTTTTGTCCTCTAGCCATCCCTGCTTAGCCACGTGCACTTCCTGTCGATCTCATTTTTGAGACGTTTGTATTCCTTTTTGCCTGATTCATTTACTGCATTCTCCTTTCATCAATTAAACTCAATATTTCTTCAGTTATCCAAAGGTTTCTCCTAGCCCTCATCTTTTTACCTATTTGATCCTCTGCTGCCTTCACTACTTCATCCCTCAAAGCTCCCCATTCTTCTTCTGCTGTATTTCTTTCTCCCATTCCTGTCAATTGTTCCCTTATGCTCTCCCTGAAACTCTGTACAACCTCTGGTTTCGTCAGTTTATCCAGGTCCCATCTCCATAAATTCCCACCTTTTTGCAGTTTCTTCAGTTTTAATCTACTACGCGATAGACCTGCTTAAACACGTTTCTTCCAATGAAAGCAAAATTTTTACTTTAGTTCATTTACATAGTATTTCTAAGTCATTTTGAGAGATGAAAATAGAAAGTTGGGTGCTTCGTAGGTGTATAGTTTAAGCACATTTGGAGCCGTATGCCTGAAGATGTTCTTGTAATCGTATATAAAACGTCCTACTCGTTCGTCCTATGCATTATTTTGGAAAGACGTAAGTATATATATTTTTTTCCAATTACTAGTTAATTGTTCACTGTGGTTTTATCTGGTGCCTAAACTCTGTAGAGTAAATGGAACAGAAGCTGTAATGCTCTTTATCAATTTCCAGAGAAGGAAATATTCACGATCAAATACACTACTGGCCATTAAAATTGCTACACCATGTAGATGACGTGCTACAGACGCGATGCCGGCCGTGGTGACGGAGCGGTTCTAGGCGCTTCAGTCCGGAACTGCGCGACTGCTACGGTTGCAGGTTCGAATCCTTCCTTGGGCATGGATATATGTGATGTCCTTAGGTTAGTTAGGTTTAAGTAGGTCTAAGTTCTAGGGGACTGATGACCTCAGATGTTAAGTCCCATAGTGCTGAGAGCCATTTGAACCAACCAACAGACGCGAAATTTAACCTTCAGAAAGAAGAAGCTGTGTCATGTAAATGATTAGCTTTTAAGAGCATTCACACAAGGTTGGCGCGGGTGGCTGCACATATAACTTGCTGCCATGAGGAAAAGTTTCCAACCGATTTCTCATACACAAACAAAAGTTGACCGGCGTTGCCTGGTGAAACGCATGGCTGTAACGGATCGTGCAGCCACTTGTAGATCCCTGAGTCAACAGATGGGGAGGTTTGCATGACAGCAACCATCTGCACGTACAGTTAGACGGCGTTTGCAGCACCATGGACTATGAGATCTGAGACCATGGCTCCGGTTACCCTTGACACTGCATCACTGACAGGAGCGCCTGCGATGGTGTACTCAACGACGAACCTTGGTGCACGAATGGCAAAACGTCATTTTTTCGGATGAATCTAGGTTCTGTTTACAGCACCATGATGGTCGCATCCGAAAAGTGTATGAGTCAATGCCATACTGGCGTATCACCCAGCGTGATGGTATGGCGTGGCATTGGTTACACGTCTCCGTCATCTCTTGTTCGCGTTGACGGCACTTTGAACAGTGGACGTTTCATTTCAGATGTGTTACAACCCATGGCTCTAGGCTGAATTCGATCCCTGCGAAACCCTACATTTCAGCAGGATAATGCACGACCGCATGTTGCAGGTCCAGTGCGGGCCTTTCTGGATCCAGAAAATGTTCGACTGCTGCCCTGGCCAGGACATTCTCCAAATCTCTCACGAACTGAAAACGTCTTGTCAATCGCGGCCGAGCAACTGGCTCGTCACAATACGCCAGTCACTACTCTTGATGAACTGTGGTGTCGTGTTGAAACTGCATGGGCACCCGTACCTGTACACGCCATCCAAGCTCTGTTTGACTCAATGCCCAGGCGTATCAAGGCCGTTATTACGACCAGGGTTGTTCGTTTTAAGTACTGATTTCTCAGGATCTGTGCACCCAAATTGCGTGAAAATGTAATCACCTGTCTCTTCTAGTATAATATATTTGTTCAATGAATACCCGTTTATCATCTGCATTTCTTCTTGGAGTAGCAATTTTAGGGGCCAGTAGTGTGCGTGGTTGGAAAGCAACTGTATACAAGCGCTGAAGCAACCAACGAAAGACTGCCGGTTTACATTATAATGGATGATTTGAAGAAAAGTCAATAGCCGTGACCTTATTTGAGAGTTGGCGGTAAATGGCAATGTGAAAAATACTGTCGCATATGATAACTTAGATATCTAGTTAAGGTGGAGTACTGCTTGTACTTGAACTGAATGCTGGTTGTTTTTTAGTTTAATCGCATCCTGTATATAGCAAAAACATTATCAACGTAATTTGCTCAATATAGGATGTCAGTACCTAGGGTTTGATTCTGGCGTACGAAATCATACTAGAATTCAGTCAAAAAGATGTTAGCGGGTCAGCATGGAAATTGCGATATTGAAGAACGATCTGTTATTACTTCAGTACCTTATTGATCTTAAACTGGTGGGCGATTGCTATGGATCCATAAATTCTCTGGGATAATTAGCTGGACATGGTCTTTAGAGATGTTGGCATCCATGTTTCTTTACGTCAACCGAACCCATGTAGGCATTCACTTGAATGTTCAGTTTTTCTGATAAGGCGGCTGAGTATATTTCACATACTAAAAATTCCACCACGCCGAAAATTAAGCCAATGATCAAATACCGAGCTGTAAAATGGATACCTCCGTTTTCACAGTACTGTTGTAGTACTCCTTCAACAGACAACGCTACTACGCAAGTGACCCTTTGTGCGTAACTACACGAAGCGGTAGCCTGGTTGCTGAGAGAGCATCGTCGACGTTGTATGGAAATGCACACGAATTCTGGATAAGCAATTAGCGCAGGTAAACACGTCTGGCAAACTCGGCGTCTCCTGAGGGAACCACTTTGGCTTACCTCTGAACAGCCGCACTCCATTCACATGCGCGAGGGACCTGTTTGTCCACAGTTGCCGTGCGTAATGTAGTCTGTTTCAAATGTCATTAGCGTAGGGACCATGTGAGTAGACGCACCTTCGCATGGAAGCCCGTTGCCATCACCGTGAAACATAGGATGTGCTGCAGCATCAATCATTGAGCCGTATGCTGCAGCTATTACCACACTATCAACACCTTTTCTAGTATAATATACTTGTCCAATGAATACCAGTTTGTCATCTGCATTTCTTCTTGGTGTAGCAGTCCCATGTGTAATATGAAGCCGGCCGCGGTGGTCTCGCGGTTCTAGGCGCGCAGTCCGGAACCGTGCGACTGCTACGGTCGCAGGTTCGAATCCTGCCTCGGGCATGGATGGGTGTGATGTCCTCAGGTTAGTTAGGTTTAAGTAGTTCTAGGTTCTAGGGGACTGATGACCTCAGCAGTTGAATCCCATAGTGCTCAGAGCCATTTGAACCATTTTTGTAATATGAATGTTGCTGCATTGGAACAGAGCAACAGTTTAGTCTAATGGTACTCTCTGCATCTTGCAGACAGGTTGAATTACACCACATACGTGCAAACAAATTTCTAGGTTGCAGTAGGTCGTCGTTCAATACATTCCACGATATTTCAACCCTCCCCCACCTCCCTCCCCAGTCATCCTAAAGTGTGCCACCGCAGACTAACGAAGACGTCCTCCGCTCTGCAGTAGCCGCCCTCAACGCACTCTGTCCTCTTCGGTTAGGGTAAGTCATGGGGATGGCGGGGTTCCATGCACCGCTCGATTAGTAGTAGTTATCCCAATTCATTACATTTTCCACCAGGAGTATTTCCACTTATTCTAAATGGATGTAGTTGTGCTCAGAATCATTCTTTCATCTTTCTCCATAGAATATCCAGTGTAAATATTATGTCCGGAAAAAGCGGACGTGTTTAGTAACAAAATATGAATTTAACGTTGATGTTCAGTGCAGTGTTCTTTCTCGGTGTATATGGTGTGATCTAGGGAAGCCACACCATGTTGGCGAAGTATCTTGCAAATTCCGGCCTTTTCAAATGGCTCTAAGCACTCTGGGACTTAACATCTGAGATCATCAGTACCCTAGAACTTAGAACTACTTAAACCTAACTAACCTAAGGACATCACACACACCCATGCCCGGGGCAGGATTCGAACCAGCGACCGTATCAGCAGCGCGGTTCCGGACCGAAGCGCCTAGAACCACTCGGCCACGGCGGCCTCCTTCTGGCATTTTGTTCCAACAAATTGTCCTTCACTGAGCTCAGAAAGTACACAGTCTTAGATGGTGAGCGGCATACAACTTTCACCTGAAATTTATGATGGATTCTCGTTGCGTTAAACGAAATGTGGCCCACAGAAGGGAGGAAAGCCAAAGATTTTGCCAGTGTGTTCTGTTCTGTATCCACTTGCTGGTTCTTGGTTTTTAACTGGTAGCCCCGTGTAAATTTGCCTGGTAGAACATTATTTAACCACAAAAACTGTCGTTTGGTGGGCGAGATCTTTAGACACACCATCTGGATTTGAGGCTGTGTGATCTTGTAAACGCTCAGAGTTTGCGACTGGTGATGACGACTCGGAACTTCTAAATAAAAATCGGTATATGCGGGTTGACGATGAACATAATGCCTCAGAGAGCCTTCACTCCTCCGTCTAACCAATACATTCAAGAAAGGAAGACAACCATCTGTCTCTGCTTCCATAATGAACGGAATGTTGTTAGGAATGGAGGTGAGGTGATATACATTCGCTATACATTTATACTCGCCCTGAGTCCATCCTATGAAAGAACAGTCTGCTTACCGCCAAAGTACAGATGGCGTAAGAGTAGCTGGGGGTGCAGCTGCTCCCTTCATTGAAAATTCCATAAAATGGTTGTCCACCTATAGAAACGGAGGGCTGGACATAGCACTAACGACAGTCTGTTCAATAAATGCTTGGTGGAACATAAACGAATTTGAGGAGAGAAGTTGCCGAATCAAAGCAGTGATGCTCCCCTAATACTTATTACCACTAAGTGTGAAAGAATCTCCGAGAGGGACCTTTTTAAAATGTGATAACATATCAAAAGTGACTAAACGTTCCGAAGTGCTTGATGAAGGCGGCTGAGTTGCGGATGTGATGTGAGGATTTGCCCACCAAAGGTCGCAGTAAAGAAGCATGACGTCTGACTACGTCATAAGTAGTAACTCCAACGAGGCTCATTATTGGACGCAACGGACGAATTTCTTTATAAATTTTTGGAAGGCCATGTAGTCTTGGTGGTGCAAAACCAGCTGGTCTTAACCTCTTGATTGTCTCTCTAGGTGAGGAAGAAGAATTCAGGAGAGCAGAACTTTTCCTTTGAACACGTCCAGTAGCGTCCAGTAGCGTCCTAGTCAGTACTGCTGTATATAGAATCAGTGTACCGTATATTTTATCTTCATGCGCACTACGAGACAATAAAACAGTTGATTACATTTGTCAGCCTTCAGTACCACAATATCAGGGCCCTCTTGTAGTTTCCGTGGTGTAGCTGTTTCTACAGGAATTAAGTTACTCCACTGAAGACGATCTTTTAAAAGTGCACTGCGCGTTTCCCTTCTGATTTTTTCTACAGCATCCGAAGGAAGCTCTCGACGGTATCTTTAACATTATTCATGAAACTTAATAACGGTATTGATCCAAGTGCAGGTGAAAAATTTAGTCCTTTGCTTAATACAAAGTGGGTCGCAAATTTTTCTCAGTGAAACTGACTACGGAACATCGCGCAGTTACCTCTCATGGCGACAGTTGCTGTGGCAACACACGATGAAATTTTGACTTCTGCATCTTTATGGTTTAAATCGAACCTTAATGAAGACACACCATCAACACACTCCCATGATCCAGGAGGAAGATGTGCTGCAATCTTTAGATGTAATTGGTACAGTTCATTTAAAATGGCATCCAGCCTACGTCTTATACAGCAAATCCTCTCGTTGGCATTATCATGAACATCCTTTTCAGCAGTCTTCCGTACTGTGGCAGTCTTAACGAAGTTACGTCCTAACTGCCTTTGGTGCTTGCTTAGAACTAGAAGCTCTTCGGACAGTACACTCCAAGCCAACCAACACCGCCCTATTGCCAATTTCTCCTCATCCAGTCTTACAAAACTCACGGTTTCATTTGCTTCTGCAGATTTTACGAGACTTGAAATTGTCTAGTTTGTCAAATAAATGATCTTAATTTCTAAAATAAAAATTATTTGTCTCGATCACAGATCCATGAAAGGATGACCAATTTTGACTGACCAGAAGTTCCTTATATAAATTTTCAATCAAGACATATAAATCTCAGTATTGATTCTGCAACCACTGGCCTTATAGCATGGAAGACAACTCTTGATCCTCCTCTCATGATATAACTTCGTTGTTTGATATCAGCCATTCAGACTGTGGAGATCAAGACTGGAAGGAAGTCTTGGAAAAGTGAGGTGGACAAATAGTAGCATAGTGCGTGCTGATTTTGATGTTCTGTCTATTGTTAAGTTACAAATATAAAGCATCTCGTTATAGAACTATGCTATTAGGCATTGGCGGTTGGGTGCGGACTTCTCCTTTACACCCTACTGCATCATTTCTTTATTACTGAAAATATGGAGAATTTGGTAAGAATATTATTGTCCGGGATCTCGAGCAGAAATTACGGAAGTATATGCTACCGATTAAGATGTAGCTCCTCATTAGCTCACCTCTGCTAGAACTGGATGTCACAATAAAATCATTCAAACGAAAGGACACATTCATCCAACTTGTTGGTCAAAATGATAATTGCCGAGTAGTGCATGCGATTTTTAATTTTACTTTAGTTTAGGACTAGTACAGTTTCAGACAGTGTGGTAAAAGTTATCAGATGGACTAAGTATTTAATTCCCATACTGCAGAACAGTTTACCTAACAGATCAACAGACAAAGAAAAAAATGGAGAATTCAACGAAAAATCGAATCTCTACAAAACTGAATATACATCGACAGACATAATTCTGGATCTACAAAAGTCTTTCAAATTGCAAACGTATACATTGACGAACCAAAACATTATGTCCGCATGCTTAACAACTTGCTTGTCCATCTAAGAAACAAAATATATCATTTATCCTGCGTGTCAGGGATCCGATAGTTTGCTGCTAGTTTGTGGAGGTATGTGTCATTAGATATCTACGCACTGTTCATATGATACGTGTAAATAACGAGCCGCTGTTTTGGCATACGCCTTGATGGCACCTTGTAACAACCCAGATGGGTCCCAAACGATTTACATCAGGCGAACGTCGTCGGCGATACATCAACATACGTTCGCTACAATGCTGCACAAACTAATACAGCATCGACATAGTGTACCGAAAATGTGAGTCCCCGAGCAACCGACACGTTTCCAATGGTCGATGGTCGAATCCCTGTTGTCCGGTGCCCATTGCAATCGTAACTGACGATGTTGCCGGGACAACATTTAGGGTTGATCTGGAGCGGAGCTCTATATTCAACAATGTACGATGAACTGTGTGTTCCGAAAAGCTTGAGCGTGCACCAGCACTGTGTTACTTCGGCAGAGATGCCACAGGTCACCATCTATCCTACTTTACAGAGCAGACGGGCCTCCCAAACCCAAGTTCTATCAAAAGTCATAGAGGTCCAACTAATTAGTGCTTCACGGTAGTTTCACTGTCCTTATACCTCTTTTAATAGATGCTGAAGACATAATCAAGTGAATATTCGACCAGTTTCGTAGTTTTCAAGATACCTGACGTGGCCTCGCAGGCGCTAGCTGGGGTAGATATGAGGAAAACATCAGACAACAATGTACGATGAACTGTGTGCTACGAAAAGCTTGAGCGTGCACCAGCACTGTGCTACTTCGGCAGAGATGCCACAGGTCACCATCTATCCTACTTTGCACAGCAGACAGGCCTCCCTTCTTGTTTTCAAGAAGGGACGTCGAACAGATGTGCAGAACTAAAGACTTACATATCTAACGTCGATCAGCTGTAGAATTTTGGAACACGTATTATGTTCGAGTATACTTTTCTGGAGACTAGAAATCTACTCTGTAGGAATCAGCATGGGTTTTGAAAAAGACGGTCGTGTGAAACCCAGCTCGCGCTATTCGTCCACGAGACTCAGAGGGCCATAGACACGGATTCACAGGTAGATGCCGTGTTTCTTGACTTCCGCAAGGCATTCCATACAGTTCCCCACAGTCGTTTAATGAACAAAGTAAGAGCATATGGACTATCAGACCAATTGTGTGATTGGATTGAAGAGTTCCTAGATAACAGAACGCAGCATGTCATTTTCAATGGAGAGAAGTCTTCCGAAGTAAGAGTGGTTTCAGGTGTGCCGCAGGGGTGTGTCATAGGACCGTTGCTATTCACAATATACATAAATGACCTTGTGGATGTCATCAGAAGTTCACTGAGGCTTTTTGCAGATGACGCTGTGGTGTATCGAGAGGTTGTAACAATGGAAAATTGTACTGAAATGCAGGAGGATCTGAAGCGAAGTGACGCATGGTGCAGGGAATGGCAATGAATCTCAGTGTAGACAAATTAATTCCATAAATTATCTGTGAATACGCATTAGGAGTGATTTAAAATGGAATGATCGTATAAAGTTGATCGTCGGTAAAGCAGATGCCAGACTGAGATTCATTGGAAAAATCCTAAGGAAATGCAATCCGAAAACAAAGGAAGTAGGTTACAGTACGCTTATTCGCCCACTGCTTGAATACAGCTCAGCAGTGTGGGATCCGTACCAGATAGGGCTGATAGAAGAGATAGAGAAGATCCAACGGAGAACAGCACGCTTCGTTACAGGATCATTTAGTAATCGCGAAAGCGTTACGGAGATGATAGATAAACTCCAGTGGAAGACTCTGCAGGAGAAACGCTCAGTAGCTCGGTACGGGCTTTTGTTAAAGTTTCGAGAACATACCTTCACCGGAGAGTCAAGCAGTATATTGCCCTCTCCTACGTATATCTCGTGAAGAGACCATGAGAATAAAGTCAGAGAGATTAGAGCCCACACAGAAGCATACTGACAATCCTTTCCACGAACAATACGAGACTGGAATAGAAGGGAGAACCGATAGAAGTACTCAAGGTACCCTCCGCCACACACCGTCAGGTGGCTTGCGGAGTATGGATATAGATATAGATAACTAATACCTTGAATACGTGTTAGCCGTCGTGTCGTTGGTTCCAAGTGCCACCGTGTATAAGCCGTGCTCCCATCCTTTAGTTAAGTATCCGTCCTGTCCGCAGGAACGGACGAAATCGTTTTATAAATAACTCTAGGCGAATCATTAGTGTTGTGTAAATTTTGGTTACGTAAGCAATGAACAGTGTTCTTATGGTGGTGACAGTCTGTGATCCTTTTGCCATCAGATCTAATTCACATATTTTTTCTAAGTTTGGTGAAGGAGAGGCGTCCAAAATTTAATGTTGATATTTTCTTAAGAGGACAAAGGTCCGAATTAAATTTTTGTATTGTTATTCTGTTTCTGTAATTGTGCAATAATTTATTTATTTATTCGTATGGCTAGGGCCCCCCGTCGGGCAGACCGTACGCCGGCTGCCAGTTTTTCAATTTGACGCCACTTCGGTGACCTGCAGTCGATGAGGATGTTAGGATGATAATGAGGACAGCACAACACCCAGTCCCTGGGTGGAGAAAACCCCCCGGCCCAGCCGCGAATCGAACCCGGATCGAGGGGATTGACAATCCGTCATGCTGACCATTCGGCTACCGGGGGCGGCCGTTGTGTATTAATGATATTTGTCCTTTCGTTGAAATTATAATTATGTACCAACCACATGTTTTGTCCACCAGTGAAGATCTGTATGTTCCTATCTCATTTTAACAGCTGTGGTTAAACTGCAATTATGGTTTCTCTAGCACGTGAGTTGAGCAGTCACGCAGCTAACTGTTAGCAGAACTAAGGGGGGTGGGGGCTCCTTTCCTACCCTTAGTGTTGATGGTCCAGGCTTGTGATAATAATGTCTGGTAAATTTAGTTAATACGTTTCATGAGGTTGCCCAGAATGAGTGGACGGACCTACCCTGGAATTTCATATTTGCGCCGCGAGCATTTAATTTACGAGCTGCGCGTACGCGGTTTGCCCGTGGAGGGCAGTGTTGACGAGTGGGCGGCCCGGCTCCCGGCGGCGGCGGAGAATACTCCGGTCTCCCTTTCTGCTGATTACCCTGCTGATATGGGTGAGTGGCTTGCACGAAATGAGGTGGAGGTGGACGACATTGGCGGTACACTCGAGTTTCTAACGTCTTCTCAAGTTACGCAGATGAAAATTTGCCGCGTGCAAGCTGACCTAAATCACTATAACAACTGTTTAACGGATTTTGTCGACTGTCCATCTCAGTGACTCTGCGCAAGAGCTTCGAAATCATATTGTTTGCGACGTTCGTGGTTTGCAAGCCTCGACCGTCGCGCTTACTTTGGGTGAGGGAGGTTTGGGAGACGAGCCTGTTGTATAGAGTGAAGATAAAGGTGTGGGAGTGCAATGGAAAACTGTGTATTCTGATCTTTTTTTGAAATTGCCGAATCCTATTGTAAGCGATTGGATTTTAGAATTACATACTGAGACCTCAGATCATATTCAGGAATTGTTGTGGTTGTTAGTCCGCTTACAAATTCATGCTGATGCATTGGGGGGTGGAGCATTGCGCAGTTTTCTATTAATTGTATCCGATGGTTCAAGGGTGCTTTGGTAAGATCTTAGCTAAAGAGCTGCAGAATCAAAGAACATTCGTTGAACTCGGTCGGAAAATTTTATGGAGAAAGCTCTAGCATCAAATACTGGTACAGTTGGAGCGTAATTTATATTGGAGGATACAAGCAGATGATTAGACGCTAGCCCAATATTTTGATCAAGTGTCTACTGAAGTTGTTCCTCTTGACATGTCCGTATCAGAAATAGATAATATTGAACATCTCATTGAGGGGATGCGTCCTCAAGATCGTTCGCTCTTAACTTTTGAGCAGCGTCCGACTTTATTGGCACAGTTCCAGCAGCTAACTGACTACGGTGAAAAGGCCTCCCTAGTTGATGATCAACATCCGCAATGCCAAATTAAACACCCTTGCGTGGTAACTTCTCGCGGTGATAGAGAAAGGTGTTCCTATACCCCTCGCATGTTACGATGTTATCGTTCCCAAGCTATCGATCACTTAGTGCAGCAGTGTCTGCGTCCAGGAGCCCTAGGCCGAATAGCTGACGCCAGAGGCGAGGCAAGGTAGCAAAGATCGTAACTGGCCTTTGAATTGTAAGGTGATTAAGGGTGTGAGTCGTTCTCCCTTGCCATATGTTTCTGCTCGGATTGGAGATGAGTCGGTTTGTACTTTAGTTGATTCCGGTAGTTCGGTATCTATAGTTGACCAGACGAGGTATCTATAATTCCGACATTTGTGTAAATTTTACTTAAAACTCTCTCCTGCGCAAATATGTCGGGTCGCAGACGGCCGTAAGTTGCCTATGGCAGGGAAGGTATGGTGTTATTTGCACATTAATGGGTTTTCCTCACCACATAACTTTATCACTGCTACATTAGTATGCGGTTTTGCACGACGTACCGGGTTGTTTATGCGGCCGGTGTTTTCCATTTTAAATTTGCTCCTGATTGTGTCATGTCGCTTTGTTCGTGAAATCAGTCAAGGGCGACCACTGTCGTCTATTTGGGTAATGTGCAGTTGGACATGGGTCATATTTCCACCGAGGAAGTGCGGGGTTTGAGACAGGTCCTTACCGAGCGGTACTCAGAGGTGTTGTCCGAGCGATTAGGCGAGACTAAACTGTTGGAGTACGAGATAATCTTGACTGACAGAGTTCCTGTCCGCCAGGCGCCATGTAGATTATCACCTCCGAAGACGGGGATATTAAAGCGACAAATTAATAAAATGCTCCAGGAAGGGTTAATTAGGTCGTCCACCTCGCCGTATACTGCACCTGTTTTCTTGGTTCCGAAAGAACAAGACAAAGATTTTCGTGTTGTTGTACACTACCGTCGTCTTAACAGGGGCGTAGTCGTGGAATCTGTACCACTTCCAGACTTACACAATTGTTTCACCTGGTTTTCAGGCCCGACAGTGTTTACCAAACAAGGCGTATTACCAGATTCCCTTCTCGGAAGTGTCGAAGCCGTTCACAGCATTTTGCACCGACCGGAACCTTTCCGCATTCAATCGAGTTCCCTTTGGTTTGGCCACGGATGCAGCTGTATTATCCCCTTTACTAGATGCCGTTCGGGGTGACTTGAAATATGTCTCCGTGTATAATTACCTTGACGATGTAATGGTTTATATTCGAACCCTAGAGGATCACATAGGTAATTTGGATCAATTTTTTGCTCGCTGAGTTCGGCAGGGTTGACTGTCAAACCCTCGAAAATTACCCTTTGTAGGTCGCAGATTTCGTTTTTGGGACACTTGGTCTCGGTTACGGGGCTCAGCATTGATCAGGAAAGAACTAAGATTTTGCGGGAGCTCCCCCCTCCACGGAGTAAGAGGCAAATCGCCCGTTTTGTGGGAATGGCGAAATTTTTTCGCAAGTTCATACCGAATTTTGCCCAATTAGCTGCTACCCTCAGCGATCTTCGTAAGAAGGATAGGGAGATAGTTTGGGGTGAGGCCCAGCAAAATGCCCTTCAGGAACTTAAGGTTGCCATTTCTAATCCACCCTTATTGGCTGTACCGAATTTCGATAAGAACTGGGTCGTTCAAACTGACGCTTCCCATATATTGCAGCATTATTCCAGGAGGAGGAGGAGTAAGAAAAGAGACCCTCAGCCTATGCGTCATGCCGTTTATCGGGTCAGAATACAATTATTATGTTTATGAACTGGAGGCCCTGGCATCTATATTTGCTTTAGATAATTTAAACTTTTATCTTGATCATAAGCAATTTCTCCTGGAGACAGATAACGAGGCTTTGAGCTGGGTTCTGGCTAAGCCACGTCTCTTCCAGATGATGAGTATCAATCTATCCTTCTCATATTATTGCCAACGGGCCCTAAGGGTATAACAAGGCCTTAACGATAGACAGACTTCAATTCTGAACGTTTCGGGGTACCTAACAAAACAATGCTGAATTTTAGAACAGTGGTTTGTCAGTACCAACAAGAATCTACCGTAAGGCTACCCAAAAAACAACAACATCAGTGAGACCCAACAACGTAGAACAGGTCACCGCGCTAACGATAAAGCGTCAGTAATCACCCGTAGCTAGTAGTGAGCAATCAGTAGGACCGTTTAAAAATGCATCTAGTGCACCGCTAAACGAATCCACCGCGGAAAGCCATGGAATCTATAACAAATACCAAGGCTTGCTAATTTCGCACCACAAGACAAGCAAACAACATTTCTGTTTATGGAACAGAGCACTAACGGAGACAGACCAGTGAAGTCAAGGCACAGTCACCTTGGGAACCAGGACGCAATAGCCGGCACCATACCAATCCGCACACCACAACAATACACTGCTGCCCTGCCCCAGGAGATCCTGGGCCTTATCTCAATGAGGAACCGCCTCAGGAGGTATTGGCAGCGTACCAGGCGCCAGCACTTCAAACGACACATTAACAGGCTCCAGGGAATAATCCGGGACAAAATACAAACATTTAAAACACAACAGTGGGACCAAAAACTCGCAGGGCTAGACACCACGCGACCTGGCGTGTGGCAGATGGCCCGACACTTCACCAGGGAGAAACACTACACACCCACGCTACAAGGGCCCGACGGACCGGCATATTCTGCGGAAGAAAAAGCTGAACTGATGGCCCTCACACTTGCAGCGTCATTCACACCGAACATGGATCCGTCAGATCCAGCGTTCACACTTGCAACAGACCAGGAGGTCACTCGCATCCTGGCCCAACCAGCGCGCAACAACATCCGCCAGGCTAGCACAGCTGAAGTGAAATGGGCCATCATGCATACCACTGCTAGGAAGGCCCCTGGTCACGATGGCATTCAAAACCGTGTCCTCCAGGAGTTCACGGATAAAGCAATAGACTATCTCACGCACATCACGAATGCCATACTCAAACACCAACACTTCCCCGCCTTTTGGAAGACGGCCAAAGTCCTGATGTTCAGGAAGCCGGGGAAAGACCACTCCCTCCCACAAAATTACCGACCCATCAGCCTGCTGAGCGCGCTCAGCAAGATTGTTGAGAAGGTAATACTAAAACGACTCACTAGGCACTGCATTACAAATGACACCCTGAGGCCGGAGCAATTCGGCTTCAGGAATCACCATCACCACTCGACAACACAACAACTCCTCCGCGTCGTCGAATACATCACACACGGATACAACATGAACAAAGCAACTGGTGCGGTGTTCCTGGACAGCGAGAAGGCTTTCGATCGTCTATGGCACAACGGCCTCAAACGCAAACTAAACGACGCAGGGTTCCCCGACGGGCTCGTACGTCTCATACACTCATATCTCACGGACAGGAGTTTCAACACTGACGTGCAGGGCAAACAATCAACACGACATGGTATACAGGCAGGGGTACCCCAAGGAAGCATCCTAGGGCCATTACTGTTTAACCTCCCACATACACATAACACGACGATGGCAATCTACGCGGATGACACTGCCATCCTAGCGCAAGATTGGAAGCCGTCTAACATTAACTCACGACTACAGACCGCACTCAGAACGGCAGAGCCCTGGTTGGTGAAGTGGCGTGTTAGAGTAAACGTCGACAAGTGCGAAGCCGTTCTGTTCACCAGAAGACCGAAACTACTGCGCAAACTTCAACACTGCTATCAAATAACACTACACGCACGCCCAATACGTTTCCGAGAGAAGGTCAAATACCTCGGTGTGTGGCTGGACCGGAAACTACTCTGGGGGGACCACATCCAACACGTGACCAACAAAGCAAACGCGAGGCTCAAACAACTCTACCCTATGCTTAACAGGCGTAGCACACTGAATGGGAGGGTGTCCACGTCCATGTACACCACACTTATCAGACCTCTGATGACGTATGCTGGGGATACGCTGCGCCCACACGTGTGCGCCGTCTGCAGCTCATACAGAACAAAGTACTCAGCATCATAAGCAACGCTCCGCGCTACACGCGCACCGCGGACCTTCACCGGGAATATCGGCTAGATACCATCTTGCAGGTATTCCAAAAACTCTCCACACGACTATACAGAAATACGAGACACTCGCGTAACCCGTTTATCCTTTCTCTGGGTAACTACGACCACAACCATAGATGGAAACATAATAGACCAAAAACACTATTAGCACGAAACTGAACATCTATGGTCCATAGCACGCTAACATGACAGTACTGGCGAGCCCCTGCAACTCAGCTACTACTGGCAACCCCAGGTGCTTAACCCGCCGAAATACCGGCAATCGCAGGGAAACCGTACTGCACACAGCACGCAAACCAGCCACACACACCCCCCACACTGTGAGCTGATCTATGACCGATCGCCCACTAATATATGATGACAATGTAATGTTTCAGGGACGCAGCAGCAGCAGATCCTCGAACGAGCGCCAGCAACGACAACGGTAACGATGCACGATACCTCGCACTAACATAACCACACCTTGCATGCGCTGTCGCAGCTAGTAATCCGCTACTGCCCTTACTACCCGTCCTACTATCGCAGAGGTTTTTTTCCCTTGGCGCTTGCCTTGGCACTTTTTTCCCTCTGCCCTTAAAAACCGCTACCCTTCAATCGCTTTCGACCACTTCTATCTCCTGATGGACCATGTAAATGAGTAATCTTACCCAGACGCATGGATAACATCACAGCCTGCATCCTGTGACTCCTGATTCTAAAACTAACGTGTTATACGGAGGTGACAGTAGAACTTTTGGTTTGGTCACCACGTTGGTGCGGGCGTGGAGGGGCCCCATCCTTTATATATTTTTGCTTTGCTGTTGCACAATAGACTGTTTATGATGTTAAAACGACTGTGGCTCCTTATTCTGTAATTCTGGTATAGGTGGCCATTGTCCCAAGTTGCCAGTTGCCAACTCCCATTCGTCTCCCCAGACACTCTCTCCAAGATTCTGCAGTTCTGTAACAAAAAACAATCAGTCGAGATTTTTTTGTGGTACGTTAACAACTTTCAGTCATTATACCAGTTTTACATAATGACACGGTACTATACTCAGAACACTCCCCTGTAACTTACTCTGGCCCAAGAAGCATACACAATCATTAGGCTAATAAATCTCTATCGGTGACGGTTGGAGTTGGTACCCAGAGCCGCTGTAGGAGCAACAGACACCCATCAGTGCTCATCTGACGACAGGTGCTTCGTGGACTTACAACGGTTCTGCATGTTGCTGTTGTAGTCTTTAGTCCTGAGATTGGTTTGATGCAGCTCTCCATGCTACTCTATCTCATGCAAGCTGCTTCATTTCCCAGTAACCACTGCAACCAACTGAATCTGTTTAGTATATTCATCTCTTGGTCTCCCTCTACGATTTTTACCCTCCACGCTGCCCTCCAATACTAAATTAGTGATAACTTGATGCCTCAGAACATGTCCTACCAACCGATCCCATCTTCTAGTCAAGTTGTGCCACAAATTTCTCTTCTCCCCAATCCTATTCAATACCTCCTCATAGTTATGAGATCTACCCATCTAATCTTCAGCATTCTTTTGTAGCACCACATTTCAAAAGCTTCTATTCTCTTCTTGTCCACACTATTTTTTGTCCATGTTTCACATCCTTACATGGCGACACATCATACAAATACTTTTAGAAACGACTTCCTGACATTTAAATCTATACTCGATGTTAACAAATTTCTCTTCTTCAGAAACAATTTCCTTGTCATTGCCGGTCTACATTTTATGTCCTCTCTACTTCGACCATCATCAGTTATTTTACTCCCCAAATAGCAAAACTCCTTTACCACTTTAAGTGTCTCATTTCCTAATCTAATTCCCTCAGTATCACCCGACTTAAGTCGACTACATTCCATTATCCTCGTTTTGCTTTTGTTGAAGTTCATCTTATATCCTCCTTTCAAGACACTATCCATTCCGTTCAACTGCTCTTCCAAGTCCTTTGCTGTCTCTGACAGAATTATAGTGTCATCGGCAAACCACAAAGTGTTTATTTCCTCTCCATGGAGTTTAACACCTACTCGGAATTTTGTTTCGTTCACTGCTTGCTCAATATACAGTTTGAACAACATCGGGGAGAGGTTACAACCCTGTCTCACTCTCTTCCCAACCTCTGCTTCCCTTTCATGTCCCTCGACTCTTATAACTGCCATATGGTTTCTGTAAAAATTGTAAATAGCCTTTGGTTCCCTGTATTTTACGTCTGCAGCCTTCAGAATTTGAAAGAGAGCATTCCAGTCAACATTGTCAAAAGCTTTCTCAAAGTCTACAAATGCTAGAAACGTAACTTTGTCTTTCCTTAATCTGGCTTCTAAGATTAGTCACAGGGTCAGTATTGACACACGTGTTCCAATACTTCTACGGAATCCAAACTGATCTTCCCCAGTTCTGCATATCAATCTCATACATCACCAATGTAGACTTCACCGGTTTGAAGATGGTGTATGTATTCTGAAAGCCATTACAATACCATAGAAACCAATACCACTTGCTGTCTGGACTGATTGTTGGTGTTACACTACATTGAAAGATCACTGACATTCAGATTACGAGTTCAAAAACAATCCGCAGTTCTGCTGTTTGCTGACGCACTGAAAGTCAGCAGGGCAAATACCATGTGTCCAGTGCACCTTGCGTACACGGCCGCTCAACTGTGTTATCAGCCGCCAACTGTTACTCGTTTCCCAAGGTGTGCAATCCAACTCTCGGCAGCTCCGCTGCTCACTGACAGATCGGGATCAAACCACTCTGGAACAGACACGCTGATGGTAGAGCATCCATGTAACGACCGCCACTTCAACTTCCTGCTACCTCGCTTTCATACGCAGGACTTATTTCTGATGCGACGCTCGCTTGAACGTCATGGCGCTGCGATTAGCTGCTCTAACACATCACACAGAAACTGCCACGGTGAAAAGCGACCAGCAGCCTCAGCACCAACTGTGCTGCGGAATCGGCACATCTATATTACTAAAACGCTATCACAGAACCCAAGTGTGGTGGCGCAATTTGTCACCAGTACACCAGTCAGCAGCCTCTTGATATCAAGCATTTGGGCCCCCGAGTTTGGCCAGAGGGCCTGCCTGACTCACTCATCGAGTCTGGCATCTGACAGTTATTCGCAGAGTACGTCACAGTCTACAACAGTACATAGCGACCAGATCAGTGGGTATAGCGGGAGCAGCAGCGAGACTACAGTTTGTAACAGGAAGATTACCAATTTTCTGTGCAAGAGCTTCTACCACATCACATGGGCTGTATTCAAATTAAACAAAAGAACCATATTAATCCAATTGTGCATTTGTGTTGTACAAAGACGATACCGGTCACCCATAACAACATCCTCTATCTTGCTCTCATACGGTACAGGGCTCTACAGTGGCGACGAGGAGGGGATACTACGAGAAGAGGAGTGTGATTATTGATTCAAACTAAAAAATTAAAACGCTGTAATAATGTACTCATTAAGGTATGATCTTATGGTAAACAGTAATGCAATAAGACAAGTATTACAGTTACATATCCATACTTAATTTCATCCAGTATATGAGAGCACTTAGCGACTTCCAAAGAACTTTACACATAATTTCTAACTTTTATGAAATTATTTCTCGCTGATACCAAGCCACAAAATGTTCAAACGAATCAAAATTTATGTCACTTACTATATTCCCGCTGTTCGTACAGTCAGATTTTAGCATGATACATGACGTTTTACGATAATACTTCTTTACTGTGAATTCAGTTCGGAAGAAACTGTGCAGACGAGATCTAAATATTCAGAAATGTAAAAGTGGGCACATCGCAAAAAGAAAAAAAGGAATATCCTATGAACATAGTATCAGTGAATCACAATTGGAATTGGTAAACTAGGAATCGTACCTATAATTTTAATGGTAGAAAATCTAAGTTACAGTATACTATAAAACCTACTAAATGAAAGAGCTCTAACAAATTTTAGAATCATATAATTAATAACAACCAATATCAGTTATAGTTCAGAGGTAACGATCTACCGTTAGGTCCACTATAAAAATTCTGGAAGGCAAAGTTTGTGTTCAAGGGAGCAGAATTTTCTTTTGTGATTTCAAATAATTTACTAGAATGCAGTTAAAAATTAAGAACATTCTAAATTAATTCATAACCCTGTAATTAAAGATTATGCGTCCGAGAAAGCGGTCGTTTGGAGGCTGCTGCCGTGTGCATAAGGCAGATGACTGCAGATGTTCCCTTGGCTGACCACTGCGGCACATACATAAATACTGACCGAGACACAGGAAGAAGGTTCACCTCGCCCTCAGCCACTGTAATATCCACGTCTGTTCAGCGTCGGATTGTGCTGTGCCTCGGATAGCGTCAGACACGGACTGTGACAAAACTAGTATTTTCAGTAATAATTGATCGTGAACTCGCGAAGACTGTACACCGTCCTGCATCGCTTATAACTGTTAGCGTGCCGTCCGTAATAATTACAAATCCACATGGCAAGTGGTGCCTATTATTTCCACTTTTGTGGCGATTGTTTATTTCGAACATTTGAGTATTGGTAATCAGGGCGAAGACATTTTGGTAGAAACGTACCGTAGAAATCGTCTCTCAACTGATAAAAGTGATTTTTATGGCTCTGAGCATTATGGGACTTAACTGCTGAGGTCATCAGTCCCCTAGAACTTAGAACTACTTAAATCTAACTAACCTAAGGACGTCACACACATTCATGCCCGAGGCAGAATTCGAACCTGTAACCGTAGCTGTCGCGCGGAAAGTGATGTTGGAAAGATTTACTGTTAGTCGAACGTAGTGATTTTCAAAGTGTTGTGCGAGAGATTCTTTACTAAACACATGCATGAACTCGAACTTTAAACCATCATTTATAATCGTAATTCGACTATGTAGAAAGAGAATATAAACATTTCTTTGAGTGGGCTGGGCCGGAATGTGGCCGTGCAGACTGGAAACTACGGTTAGTATGTTCTCCATCCCTTTCTGACTGACCACAGAAGTTGTTGCCAGACTTACATGAGGAAGACGACCAACAAAACAACACCCGTTCAATTTAACCCGCCGCCCCACAACGTGGTTTGCAAGATGTACTTTGCCAATGTTTTCGTGTTGTTAGTGTTGTCAAAGTTGGTCGCCTCTTAAGGCTGGTATCTGTGTCATGCGAGGATCACGAGAAAGACACGCCGTGGCGTGAACGTCACAAGATGTGACACTCCATGTTCTAGGAGTGCCAGCAGCCGTCTCTGGTGGGCAGCGAGTAACTACTTCACACCATTTTTCGTGATGACTGCACGTTTAAACGCATGCAAGCTGTCGATCGCACACGACAAAGATAAAACCTTTAGTGCGTACCTTCCCAGTCACATACTGATTTCTCGTGGTCCTTAACGGAGCTGAGCTTTCGCAAATTTTGGCAGACAATTCGCCTAGTTTGACGTCAGGTTGACTGACGGACCCTTATTTCTGCAGGATTAGCCATACATTTTTACTCTCCAGGAAAGGGCTTACTCGCTCAAATTACTCTCTTAACAAGACATAGTTATTAAACATAGACTAGTGGACGATGTGCCGTAGATCGCCTGTTGTACATCCACCTGTTCACAACCGCCGGAAAGTGGAGCAAAATTTAACGCAATTACAGCTAACAATGTTGGGCGGCAGTGTGCCTGCCGGATGAAGAGACAGGCTGGAGGTAGGCGGACAGAGATAGAGACAGCGTCGTGGCCGGGGAGTTTATCGCGGTCCGGCCCGCACAAGTGAGTTACGGCCGTAACAAGCGGCTGCGTAATGAATCGGCGGCGCAGTCGTGATCTGTAATTGAGCCTAATGAGGCGGCGCTCGGTCGCGGCGATAAGCCGGCCAGCCGCCACAGCGGGCAGGCGGCCGCACAGGGCGCTCTGTGTGAGCGCTGCAGCGGCACTGGCCGGCGGACGGCGCCTGATGAGCGCGTCCGCCACAACCCGCTGCACACACTGCCCCAGCTCCATTCATTCCCATTCCAGGTAATGTGTCAGTTCGCGTCCAGTCTCTGCTCTTACACTGCAGGTCATCTTACAGCGGAAAAATGTATTCTTGCAAGAGAAGAACATTCAACTGTGAACTGTCAACTAACAAGGGGACCACACAGACTTCCCTTCATCAATTTAATTCCTATTGACTGCCTGTTTAGTGCACGACTAGGTCTCCCAACATATGTAAACCGGATGACGTAACTCTTGATCGCTTTCGAGCAAATCGAGTTAGAATATTATAGCGTGCTTATATACTTCGGAAAGCCGCTGGTAGCCAACGAGTCCGCAGCAGAGGGAGTCAGTGCATCGTTTCATAAGGGCGAGGTTATGGGATCTAATCTGACTTTTAGAGTGCAATTGCTATTTTCTTTTTTTTTGGGGGGGGGGGGGGGTAATCAGTCTTCTGACTGGTTTGATGCGGTCCACCACGAATTCCTCTCCTGTGCCAACCTCCTCATTTCAGTTGCAACAGACGTCCTCAATTATTTGGTGGTTGTATTCCAACGTCTGTTTTCCCCTACAGTTTTGCCCTCTTCATCTTCCTCTAGTACCGTGAAAGTCATTCCCTCACGTCTTAACAGATGTCCTAATATCCTGTCCCTTCTCCTCACCATTGTTTACCATGTATTCCTTTTCGATTCTGCGCAGAATCTCCTCATTCCTTACCCTCTATTCTTAATTATCACTTATTCTCCCCAAGACAGAAATGGTCTGTCAACGTGCTTTATTAAAGTATGTCGTCCAAAATGTATTCGACTGATGCAAACTTGTGGCGTTTAGTGCAATAGCCAGATGAAGATCCTTACAAACTGATTATGAAATCATATGTACGTCATCATCGAATACAAGAGAGTCAGCGTGTAGACAATACTGCATAAGGATTAAGATGGTCATAGACCTTTAGCTATTTGTACTAACAATTTGTGATATACTTCTGAATGCACTGTAGACCGACAAACTCTTTGATGACCTAGAACTATTTATGAACGTAAGCCAAGTTTGTTTTGTAACAGACTCATTGAAGAAACCACGCACACGTAAGGATTCGGCTCCATTACATGCGATGAATGTTGCAATAAATATCATTTCCCATATTTGTACAACCTGATTACCGAAGTGCTCCAAACATTACACATTATACTTGTCACAAATGCAGAAGAAATAATAGAAATAAAGTGACTACACTGAACTGATTGAAGGTTCTAATGCGTTCCTTTTTATTTCCAAATTCATTACAAAAAGTTGTTTACTCCTTTTTTTAAAGATAAACATTGCGAAAATAATAGATGATTATTTAGATATTTGTATCTACCACAGTCATAATAAACATGTTGTCTGAATTATGTTCGAATGAAAAATAAAAGTAGATGTAGTCAGATTAGATCCCATGGCCTCGCACTTGGGGAACTAAGCGCTTACTTTAAGGGCTTAGGTTTCGAAATCTTTGAATATTAACAATTGCACAATGCATAGAAGTACGAAGAAAATTTTCAAGCTCGATTTTCTCCAATAAGGGCGAGCGATACGTTTTCCTACCCACATATATTGAGGTCCTAGTCTCGACCCATACACCCTGCCAATATGGATAACATCAGTGACGAGAAAATCGTACGGTTCCTTTGTAAGAAGTACAACTCACTATCCGATCAAAAGTATCCGGACATCCCTAGGTAAAAACGAATCGGCCACTAGATGTCAGGAGAGACGGACCCACCGTAATAAAAGGAGGCGGAGAGTAATGTACTGTCGGTAAAGAAGCAGTAACTGCAGTATAGCGGTTGGAACAATTCGGACAGCAAAATGTAGAAGCATGCGATTCCTTTACCTTTCTGGTCGGTGTAGTGGTGGTCGGTTAGTTGATTTGTGCATTAAACTTCCTTTGGCTAGTGTAATGACACGAATTTAATCGTAATATCTGATGAATGATTAGAAATTACAAGACTGTTTAAAAGAATTAGCAAAGGCCGTAATATAAGGAGGTTCGTAAGGTTTTCACCCCATACATTGTGAAAATATGTACTCTCAGTGCTCCTCAATTATTACGTGATTACGCTGAAAGGAAGACTACATAAAAAATGAACAGAATGTGTCCATTAGCTGTCCATCACGTAACGTGATTCGAAACAGTCACTCGCTCCTATAACCACGTCAACACATAGCTTCTGAGTATATTTACTCGTTTGCAGAAACTGGCACAACCTCACTATAGTCTGCAAGTCGATGATCAGAGACCATAACTGAACCGTTAATTTAAACTTGCAAATCTTTTTTCTTAAAGAATTTACTTTATTTACTAGCGATTCATCAAGAATATTAACACATTTAATCACACTAGCTGACCGAGGAGGTAGTTTCTAGGAAGTATCTGATGGGAAATGCAATTACGTTTAACAAATGTGAACTTTATTCGTAAAAGCGTTTTCAAAAACGGATTTAAAATTATCAGCAGAAAAGCACCCTCGAAATATAAAGTTACAATTTTATTTGGAGACAGAAAGAACAATGTTAACAGTATGAGCCTTCGGGCTGAGATGCTTGCCTGCTCACTTTCAACACTGCCGTAGTCATGACCGCTCACAACTACCTCTGAAAGAGTACACTGGTGCAAATCTGCAACACACTAGATTACTTTAAACTAAGAGTCTTTTTTTAACAACTAACACACACACGTAAACTATGCACCCCGTAAGAGGGATTGAAATGGTACAACATTCAAATTATTTGCCACTGAATGTGCAATTTGTTTTTTTTAATTACTCTTACGGTGGAAGGGTGGCAACCTTATAACCTAAAATGACTATTTAAATAAAACCCATAGAATGCAGACTTACATAAAATTTACAACATGCTCTACATTACACATATACTACCTCGCAAGATGATAAGCAAGATAAAAACATATTTCAAGAATTCTGCCTTTAAGTTAAATCTATATAATCGTTAATACCGAATACGACAACATGACAGAGGCAGCTATTAACGTATGGCAGACCGACCGACGGACAGACAGACACTAACTGCCTAGTAAATGCGGACGGGAGACAGACAAGCAAGCTGCGGACGAGAAACTGACCAAGAAAACAAGTAGAATTTAATAAGTAAATGAAACAAAATATCACAAATCACTTAACTTCTAAATCTCACGATGCCTGGCGAAGATCTGGCGCAGGACTCTCAAAACGCTGTCCCGAACAGTCCGCTGCCAGCCGCTTCTACGGACGCAGGAAGGCTCGCCGAACTCCAGTCTCAAGGCGTCGCTGCTCGCATCGGGCAGACCGATGTCGTAGGTTGGCTTCTGTTGCTCTCGTGCCGGCCGCGAAGCCACTACCCCTCGCTATACGGAGCGTCCCACTCCGGTGGCGATCTCACACGCCGTGGCGACCTCACATGCCCCGACGCTCAAGACGGACAAGTCATCTTGTGTCCCAGGGCACGACTGACCAACAGATCGATCCAAGATCCAACCGCCAATACCCATCGCCTAAACAAACTCGAGCAGGCTGGCGACCTAACACATACTGGCACTCCGGACGACAAACAGACACTGACTGCCGCACAAATGCGAACGAGAGACAGACCAGCAACCGGTGACAAGTGACTGACCCAGACTCACTCCGCCCGACCAACTGACTAGACTGCTTCACACTACGCGCTGCGGTGCGCTCTTCAAAACAGCAAATTCTTACCACGGCTCAATGATCTGCTACCAGGTTCTGGAGGTGAAAACCTACTTTTGCCGTCCACCGGGTAAGAAGTCTCTCCTCGAAGTCCTCTGGTGAAGAAGTCTGCCTTGATGCCTCACTGTAGAGGTGAATTCTGCTCACTCTCGAGATTAGGTCTCGCATCTGCGCCTGCTCGACTTTCTGTAAGCCGAAGAGACGATTTTACCATAGCCAATGGCACGGTAGTAAATATGTCAACAATTTCCAACTTAACAATGCTAACCTAAGGAAGGACTCAGTTCTTAACAAGTCGGTCTAAGGTCCCCACTCAACCGACGAATTGCCTCTACAGCCAATCCGGTGCTTCCACGTTATGGATTTTGTGTGCAGCAGCACTCAGCTTCTTCCTTCGGCTTAATAATTCATTTTAATCAATTAAGTTTGTCGTTCCAAAATACGCAAAAGGGTGATGAGGCTATACCATTGAAGAGCAAAGTCTTTACGTTTCTTAGAACACCGCGAGGGTCTTGCAGCCTCAGAAAAATCATTTCTGGGAAGCGCCCTTACATCTTGAAAAATAACTTATGTTGTCAAACAGTTAGGCCCAGCACCCTGGGGTTGCTAAGCTCTCCGAGGTTTCTTAACTCAAGTGTCCTGCCACTCTGTTATCTTCTGATTGTCCTAGAAGGGCTACCGAACCACACATAGCACAAAGCATCGTTCTAAGACCGCTATCAATTTTACGTCAGGAGGTGTGTAGGACTCTAAACGTTACCACAGCTGCCTCAAACGGTGACCCATCCCGAATACCATATGAGACTTCGCTCCATTGTTCAAAAACAAGATTCCGAGGTAGTTGGCCTGCCTCAGCTTCACCATTCGAGAAAGTTACAGAAAGATTTGCATCCAGCTACCAACAGTGTAACGAGAGAGAGTAACATATCAATTGATTTCAGAATCATCACAATACCTAAAAACCGTTGCTATAAACGTGAGCATTCATCAGCTAACATCGATCGAACAAACCAAATGAATTAATGCAAAGTATGACAATATAAATTAAAGACTGTGTGTCCATCAAAAGCTGACCACGTATTGCGTGGAAGAAACCATCTCATATTTGGGGGTTGCGTTTACGTCTCAGTAGGTGCTGCTGGTAGGATCCAGGTGAAGGGTCGCTAACTAATCAAGACAGTTAAAGTGCTAATCATTTATTCTATGCCCCTACAAGTTAGTTAAATATTTATCATTTCCCTTTGACTTATTCTGACGAAACCAACATATTTTTGGTTCTACAGAAAATATTATTACCAAAAGACTTTCCAGTTTTATCAGAACTTGCGTCACGGAATGTCAAATATAAGTATCTTCTTTCATTAAGATTCACGTTGTCTTCAATTAGAGCAATCACAGGGCACTAGCCGGACGTAATTGAAAGATTTGAAATTAATACGACCAAAAGAAAATTGCCTGTCAAGAATTTTAACGAATGGAAAGAATTTTACGGTCTATCTTTCTTTATTATTTACGGTCACTTGCTCCGGTAGATGATCAATGTCAGATAATTTTCCACATTCCGGGAACAGAAACGTTTTCATCACGTTAGTTGACCGTGACGGAAGACTGCAGCATGTGGCATGCATTACATTCTACTGTTTCTCTCTTCACTCAACAGGCCATAATAGGTGACGGATTTTAGCGTCCACTGTTTTCATAAAATATTATCACTTAATCACAAGAATAAAAAAAAAATTGCATAAACTCGGTTCAGAGAGTTACGGAACCTCTACCGAAAATTTAAAATAGGGATCAACAGAAACATCATTTCCACCCTTTTTATAGCTTAGGAAAACCACACATCGCATGTTGTACCGCCATACAGGGACACCTTCAGAGGTGGTGGTCCAGATTGCTGTACACACCGGTACCTCTAAAACCCATAGCGTGTCCTCTTGCATTGATGCATTCCTGTATTCGTCGTGGCGTACTACCCACACATTCATGGAGGCACTTTTGGTCCAGATTGTCCCACTCCTCAATGGCGATTCCTCAGAGTGGTTGGTGGGTCACGTCGTCCATAAAGAGACCTTTTCAATCTATCCCAGGCGTGTTCAATACGGTTCATGTCTGGAGAACATGCTAGCCATTCATGTCGAGCGGTGTCGTTATCCTGAAGGAAGTCATTCACAAGATGTGCACGATGGGGATACAAATTGTCGTCCATGAAGACGAGTGCCTCGCCAATGTGCTGCCAGTGTTGTTCACTTTCGGTCGGAGGGTGACATTCACGTATCGAACAGCCGTTACGGTTCCTTCCATGCCCACCAGTGGCGTATATCGGCCCATGTAATACCACCCCAAAATAGTGTGACAGTGTGTCTAAGGCGTTCAACCTGACCGGGTTGCCTCCAAACACGTCGCCGACGGTTGCCTGGTTGAAGGAATAATAGACACCCATCGGTGAAGAGAGCTTGATGCCAATCCTGAGCGGTCCATTTGGCATATTGTTGGGAGCATGTGTACCGCGCTGCATTATGTCATGGATGCAAAGACGTTGGGAGTGAAGTTGCGCATCATGCAGTCTATTGCGGACAGTCTGAATCGTAACACGACGTCCTGTGGCAGCACTAAAACCATTATTCAACATGGAGGCTTTGCTGTCAGAGTTCCTCCAAGCCATAATCCGTAGCCACTGCAGTAGTAGCTCTTGGGCGGCCTGAATGAGGCATGTCATCGACAGTTACTATCTCTCTGTATCTCCTCCATGTCCGAACAACATCGCTTTGGTTCACTCGGAGACGCCTGGACACTTCCCTTGTTGAGAGCTCTACCTGACAGAAAATAACAATGGGCACGCTATCGAACCGTGGTATAGAGCGGCTAAGCATGGATGAACTACAAACACGAGCCGTGTACCTGCTTCTTGGTGGAATGACTGCTGTCGAACCCCCCTAGTCTAATAGGATCTGCTCATGCATGAACAGTCAAAGGAACTGCGTCTGTGCTCAAGATCCACGATCAATGTCTATATCGATGAATTCTGGGAACTGGGGCGACGCAATTCTTACTACTGGCTATTAAAATTGCTACACCACGAAGATGACGTGCTACAGACGCAAAATTAAACCGACAGGAATAAGAGTCTGTGATATGCAAAAGATTAGCTTTTGAGAGCATTCACACAAAGTTGGCGCTGGTGGCAACACCGACAACGTGCTGACATGAGGAAAGTTGACCGGCATTGCCTGGCGAAACGTTGTTGTGATGCCTCGTGTAAGGAGGAGAAATGCCTACCATCACATTTCCTACTTTGATTGCGGTTTATCGTACCGCGAAATTGCTGCTTGCGTTGGTCGAGATCCAATGACTGTTAGCAGAATATGGAATCGGTGGGTTCAGGAGGCTAATACAGAACGCCGTGCTGGATCCCAACGACCTCATATCACCAGCAGCCGAGATGACAGGCATCATATCCGCATGGCTGTAAAGGATCGTGCAGCCACGTCTCGATCCCTGAGTCAACAAATGACAACAACAAGACAACAACCATCTGCACGAACAGTTCGACGACGTTTGCAAAAGCATGGACTTTTACCTCGGAGACGATGGCTGCGGTTACCCTTGACGCTGCATCACAGACAGGAGCGCCTGCGATAGTTTACTCAACGACGAACCTGGGTGCACGAATGGCAAAACGACATTTTTTCGGATGAATCCAAGTTTCTGTTTACAGCATCAGGATGGTCGCATCCGTGTTTGGCGACATCGCGGTGAACGCCATACTGGCGTATCACCCGGCGCGATGGTACGGGGTGCCATTGGTTACACGTCTCGGTCACCTCTTTTTCGCATTGACGATACTTTTCACAGTGGACGTTACATTTCTGATGTGTTACGACCCGTGGCCCTACCCTTCATTCGATCCCTTTGAAACCCTACATTTCATCAGGATAACGCACGACTGCATGTTGCAGGTCCTGTACGGGCCTTTCAGGATACAGAAAATATTCCACTGCTGCCCTGGCCATTCTCCAGATCTCTCACAAACTTAAAACTTCTGGTCAATGTTGGCCGAGCAACTGGTTCGTCACAATACGCCAGTTACTACTCTTGATGATCTGTGGTATCGTGTTGAAGGTGCACGGACAGCTGTACCTGTACACGCCATCCAAGATCTGTTTAACTCAATGCCCAAGCGTATCAAGGCCGTTACTCAGTGCGTCACTATCTGAAGAGTGGGCTGCCATTCCCCAAGAAATCTCCGAGCAACTGATTGAACGTATGATTGAACATATGCCTGCGAGCGTGGTAGCTGCCCCAAGGCCAAGGGTGGGCCAATACCATATTGTATTCCAGCATTACCGATGGTGGGCGCCACCAGCTCTTAAGTCATTTTCAGACAGGTGTCCGGATACTTTTGATCACGTAGTGTAGCTTGCAGCTATTTGGAAAATACTGGTGACAAGACTGTGTTGCTGGAGCGCAATCGCATTGAGGGACACTTCCAACTTGATGGGCAGGCAAAGTCGTTTCTTTGGCCCAGCAGCAATTACTTACCCGTCCACCCGACCACTGCCGTGCCGTCTTGCTCTGGATGCTGAGACAATCTGCGGCAGCTCCAGTCCTTCCGCCATCGGCCGACCTGGCACGGTCGCACATTGCATACGGCAAGACGATGTCGCTCGACGCAGCATCCGGTAAATTCAAACGGCATTCTGCTGTCAACAGAAAGCTGTCAAGGCCATCGTAACCAATTATGAATTTAACCACTTTCTTCTTGTCAAATTTGGACTGTCGTGCTACAGGTCTGAAGTGTAGGTGGAGGAAGATTGTTCATTCGGATTATGTTTTGACGTAATCGACTGGTGTGGTGTATCTCACACCAGATACGATATCATATTGTGGGTGACTGACAAAATGATTTGCAAAGTGTGTATGAAACTTTGAGTCTATACTAAATACTATGCTGTTGCCGCTTGTAGCTTTTATGCTAATTACGGTGGATTGCTGAGTAAGTGATTTACTTTTCAAATCTAGTAATCAAAACATGATCATTTCACTTCATTGTCTTTTACTCCTCATTACATCTCTTCGATTAGGTTTTTGGGTACCGCAGTAGATCGGAAATATTACTATTATTCTAAGAATAAAGTGATATAAATATATTAATTTGCCGCACGTCACCGATACACTGATACTTATTACTAATATCAGCCAGATTCTTGATTTGTTTTCGCATGGTATCAGTAGTATCCACATCATTCATTTGTTAACATTTGTAGAGCGCATGCAAATGCTCGCATTACACCTCGACACAGTTACAATCCTATATCGTTCACGTGAATATGTTGCAGAATTATGAACATGTTTTACTTTCAAGAGCTATGACGTTATTGGACAGGGAAAATATCTTCTACCAAAATGAACATTGACTGCATAAATAGAGATGTTGTGATACTCAGCTCACTCCGCTCCTCTACGAAATCCATTGCGCGGTAGACAACGGCGCTCAGGTTGATGCTACGTTCCTTGAGTCCAAGGAGGCATCTGACGCTGTCCCACACTGCCGTTTACTGAAATAAGGTGAGCTTATCTAGTATCGGACAAAATTTGCTACTAGATTCAAGATTTCCCTGCACCTCGTTCTTATCGGAGCCAAATCGACAGATTTAAAGGTAATATGCGGTGTAACACTAGGAACTGTGACAGTCTTGTTATTGTTTGTAGAGGGTATAACAGATCTAGTAGAAAGAGTCGGATGTTCCTTGTGACTGTTCGCAAATGGTGGAGTGGTCTATAAGAAAGTAGCAACACCAAAGACAGTATGGATTTGCAGAGTGACCTGCAGAGGACTGATGAATGGTTCAGGCTATTATCAGTTCACGCTTAACGTAAATAAAGTAACATATTGCACATACGTAGGAACAATAATTCACTACTCTGCAACTACACTATTCATGAGAAACTGTTGAAAACAGTGTCTGTCCTATAATACACGGCAGTAAGTATCCAGAGTTTCCATAGGTGGAATGACTACATAAAACAAATAGTACTAAAAGAAGATGCCAGATTGCCACTCATAGGAAAAATATTAAGGAAATGAAACGCATCCACGAAGGAAGTAGCGTATAAGGCGCTTATTCGACCGACTTTTGGGTCTCGAGAAACTCAACTGGTAGACGTTAACCAAGAGACGTTGTGGAGAGCTTTGCTATTGAAATTTAGGATGAGCACTTTCGGGGAACGTTATAACAAGGACAAGAATATTCGGGGAATTACAGTCAGTACAGTGGCTTATCGACAACCATTCGTCCCAAGCGCCATTTGTCAGTGCAACAGGGTAGGCGGGATCAGAACTTGATTGCCCCACACCCCATTAAGTGACTTGCAGAGCATGTTGTAGATATACACTCCTGGAAATGGAAAACAGAACACATTGATACCGGTGTGTCAGACCCACCATACTTGCTCCGGACACTGCGAGAGGGCTGTACAAGCAATGATCACACCCATGGTACAGCGGACACACCAGGAACCGCGGTGTTGGCCGTCGAATGGCGCTAGCTGCGCAGCACTTGTGCACCGCCGCCGTCAGTGTCAGCCAGTTTGCCGTGGCATACGGAGCTCCATCGCAGTCTTTAACACTGGTAGCATGCCGCGACAGCGTGGACGTGAACCGTATGTGCAGTTGACGGACTTTGAGCGAGGGCGTATAGTGGGCATGCGGGAGGCCGGGTGGACGTACCGCCGAATTGCTCAACACGTGGGGCGTGAGGTCTCCACAGTACTTCGATGTTGTCGCCAATGGTCGGCGGAAGGTGCACGTGCACGTCGACCTGGGACCGGACCGCAGCGACGCACGGATGCACGCCAAGACCGTAGGATCCTATGCAGTGCCGTAGGGGATGGCACCGCCACTTCCCAGCAAATTAGGGACACTGTTGCTCCTGGGGTATCGGCGAGGACCATTCGCAACCGTCTCCATGAAGCTGGGCTACGGTCCCGCACACGTCTTCCGCTCACGCCCCAACATCGTGCAGCCTGCCTCCAGTGGTGTCGCGACCGCGTGAATGGAGGGACGAATGGAGACGTGTCGTCTTCAGCGATGAGAGTCGCTTCTGCCTTGGTGCCAATGATGGTCGTATGCGTGTTTGGCGCCGTGCAGATGAGCGCCACAATCAGGACTGCATACGACCGAGGCACACAGGGCCAACACCCGGCATCATGGTGTGGGGAGCGATCTCCGACACTGGCCGTACACCTCTGGTGATCGAAGAAGGGACACTGAATAGTGCACGGTACATCCAAACCGTCATCGAACCCATCGTTCTACCATTCCTAGACCGACAAGGTAACTTGCTGTTTCAACAGGACAATGCACGTCCGCATGTATCCCGTGCCACCCAACGTGCTCTAGAAGGTGTAAGTCAACTACCCTGGCCAGCAAGATCTCCGGATCTGTCCCCCATTGAGCATGTTTGGGACTGGATGAAGCGTCGTCTCACGCGATCTGCACGTCCAGCACGAACGCTGGTCCAACTGAGGCGCCAGGTGGAAATGGCATGGCAAGCCGTTCCACAGGACTACATCCAGCATCTCTACGATCGTCTCCATGGGAGAATAGCAGCCTGCATTGCTGCAAAATGTGGATATACACTGTACTAGTGCCGACATTGTGCATGCTCTGTTGCCTGTGTCTATGTGCCTGTGGTTCTGTCAGTGTGATCATGTGATGTATCTGACCCCAGAAATGTGTCAATAAAGTTTCCCCTTCCTGGGACAATGAATTCACCGTGTACTTATTTCAATTTCCAGGAGTGTAGATATACACATAGTGAATTGAACATTTTTGTTAAAATACATGTGTCGTTTCATTCATTTAAAATTTTAACTGTTTATTTTTCTTGTTTAAAACAGTGATGTACCTACAAGCACAAGTCAATAGAAATCTTCTCCTTGCATTTCATGTTAAATGTGACTGAAAATGCGAGAAGATAAACGAAGAACGATGAAACGCAATACGACTGACAATGACATCTAGTAATAGAGCAATGTTTTTCGGTCGGCTGCTAACACAGACAGTTGGCAGCTGTGGGGCAGTAAAGAGCGAGGGACAGGACTGGTTTCCCGCTCTCTTTCTCACCCCCTCTGAACTGCCTACTGTATTTATCACAGGCGATCTAAAATCGACGTCCATCTAATGCTATACATGCTTCGTAAATTCATAATCATAACAACTGCATAGTATACCACACTGGCTTTATGTACCGGAATACATTTATTTACATACATAATTTTAGAAAGTTAAGGATTCCGCTGACTCACGCGTCTGCCACATACAAATGCTCTCCTATACAGGGTGTTACAGAAAGGTACGGCCAAACTTTCAGGAAACACTCCTCACACACAAAGAAACCAAATATGTTATATGCTGATGCGCTGATGCAGTCCTGGAGAATGGCGTATTGTATCACAGCCGTCCACAATACGAGCACGAAGAGTCTCTACATTTGGTACCGGGGTTGCGTAGACAAGAGCTTTAAAATGCCCCGATAAATGAAAGTCAAGAGAGTTGAGGTCAGGAGAGCGTGGAGGCCATGGAATTGGTCCGCCTCTACCAATCCATCGGTCACCGAATCTACTGTTGAGAAGCGTACGAACACTTCGACTGAAATGTGCAGGAGCTCCATGGAGCATGAACCACATGTTGTGTCGTACTTGTAAAGACACATGTTCTAGCAGCACAGGTAGAGTATCCCGTGTGAAATCATGATAACGTGCTCCATTGAGCGTAGGTGGGAGAACATGGGGCCCAATCAAGACGTACTGATGTGCTTGATGCTAGTACTGTAGAGCAATAAGTCGCACGTCAACACAAGGACCGAAGTTAACATTACCTTCATTCAATTGGGCCAACTGGCGGTGAATCGAGGAAGTACAGTACATACTGACGAAAGTCAAATGAGCTCTAACATGGAAATTAAGCGTTTCCGGACACATGTCCACATAACATATTTTCTTTATTTGTGTGTGAGGAATGTTTCCTGAAAGTTCGGCCGTACCTTTTTGTAACATCCTGTGTATTAGGCACAGATCACTAATTTTTCTCTCAATCCCTCGATTATGTGGTCCGAAGTGAATAGGACAAAAATTGCGAATATCGGTTCCCTACATCAATCACTGCACCGTTACACGCGGAGTAGGCTAAGAACAATTAAACAGGCCATGGCGAGTAAAATGGCTACATCGTTCCATTCTCTTAGATATTTCTGCAGTCTAGTAGCGAACACTTAAAACTATTACTAACTGTTTCTCTTGTTTTGGCCAACAGCCTTGCCGCTGTGGTGACACCGGTTCCCTTCAGACGACCGAAGTTAAGCGCTGTCGGGCCTAACACTTGGATGGGTAAGCGCCCAGTCTGCCGAGCGGTGCTGCCAAGAGGAATGCACTCAGGTCTGGTGAGCAAACTCAGGAGCTACACGACTGAGAAGTAGCGACTTCGGCCGCGAAAATTGATATACGGCAGCGCTGAGTGCTAACCACACAAGTCTCCCTATTCGCAACCAGTGACGCTAATAGTCGGTCAGTAACTTTGGATGTTTCGAGACCTGTTTGAATGGAGTTTAAGTATGAGTTCTTTTGTTTTCTCAACTAATCTGGTGGTGATAGTTACCCGCCATCCTCTGCAGTGAAATACTTTCTGTTTTCTCCACTTCTGATGTCAAGTAAGTGACAAATTCAATTGCACGTATAAAGAATAACAGTTTGGCAGTTAATTTCTATAATGCTGGTTCAAGCATTAGAAAACAGTTGTCTACTAATTGCTTACTTCAGTGTTGTTTGGCTTCTGCGCCGCGGCGCCCTTGAGTGATCACCTGGGATTCCCTGGTATCGTTTCGTTGTTGGCATCCAGGAAGTCAATTACGGGATATTTACATCTGGTGTCAACCTGTGTGATCTCGGAGGAATTTTATTTTACATAGTCAATACATTTTTGACTCTATTCTATGGAAAAGTTTTTGAATTTGTCAGGTCGAATTAAAAAAACGAGAGCTTGCTGGGGACAGCTGGGAAACTGGTAATGAAGATACGAAACACAGCTATAGGGAAAGAAGAGCTGCTTGAAATTTGGTTTCACGTGCTTTTAATGAAGACTGAAGAGCGTCCATAATGAGCTTTGGGTTTGGATGTACTTCTGTTGATTTTATGCTACGTAACAAATTAAAGAGTCATTTAGAAAGTGTTCGTAAGACTGAGGTGTTCAAACCAGAAGTTTTTTTTCTGGAAAAATGAGGTAAATGAAAGAGTTACTGTCAACATTTCCTATGCAGGTCAAAACTTTGAACAAAGTACTTCTAGCGTCCCATTATGTAGCTTATGGACTAGCAATATGTAAGAAAGCCCATAGTGTCGTACACGAACTAATTCCACCGTGTGCTATTGGCATGGTGCCCATTATGCTTGGAGAGTCTTGCGCCTATTCCTTTGCCTGACACTACAATCAGTCAACGAATTAAGGATTTAAGAGAGAATCTTCAACAAATTACAGAAAGTGTCCGAGGGAGAGATAACGGTTTGCATCTTGATGATGCCTTTGATAACGAAAGAGATGGTCTTTTAATCTGCAATGTGAGATTTGTTGATGGAAAAAGTAACGGTATGACTGTCGATCATTTTTGTAACGAAGTAAATGCCGCTAATACAGGCAAAGATTTGTTCTAAGTATTGGACAACTTCATGAGAGGAAACAAATTCATTGGGCTCACTGTGTTGGTGTGTGTGGTAAAGGAGCGCGACCCATGTTGGGGACTAACAGTGGTTTACAAGCACTTACCTGTGGTAAAGCTCCTGATATTAAGTGGACCCAATGCGTTATCCATAAAGAAGCACTTGCATCGCTACATTGAGAGTCCCTCTTATTCAGGTACTGAAAAGTGTCACAAATGTGGTGAACTGTATGAAAACTCGTCTTCATAGAGCTAGATTTCTATAGACAAATGTGTCATGTCAAGGGGGGTCTTTGGACTAAGTCGAGTAGTCTAATCTAGAAAAAGTAAATTATAAATTATGTAATGGTAAATGCTGTCAAGACAGTCGCAATGTATTAAAAAAATTCTGGAAATTTCTGGTAAGGTCTTACGCTACCAAACTGCAGAGGTCATCGGTCACTAATCCTACACACTATTTAATCTAACTCCTGCTATGGATACAATTTTCAGCAGATTATTTGCTAAAAGTGATGTTTTCATCAATAATATATACAGCATTTTGGTAATCAGTAAGAAAAGGTTTCCAACCTTCGACAAGAGGGCACTGATTTAATACCTTTTGCAATGTCCTTTTTATACTATAGTGTGTTTACTTCCGTGGCTTTTATTAAAATCAAGTACACATGAAGATTTCGTGTGGATAAAGAAGTATGGGCAATTGTATCTCATTTGCTACCAACATTTGACAAGTTCTGCAACAAGGAAGCTGGAGTGTCGCAATGGAGCGTGTAATATTTCATTCGTAATTTCGTAACTTTTTAACTAATTATTTCACTGTTTTCAAGGTATATTACAGGGATCTCGGAAACAAGATTGTTGGTAATGGAATCACGAACTCAAATTTACAACCATGTGTTTATGTTACTTCATTTCGTATTCAGACAACATTTGGCGTATTTGAGTCCAGTCAATCACGGTAGCCAGTCGCCAGACGAGCAAAGTGGCCACGTCGTGATATATTTGCATTATTTCTAGACTGCGGAATTGGTAATAAGACAAACGTATTTCATAAACTAAATAAACTAAGATATTAGTCTATTGACAATTTCGTGGAAAGATATGTTCTCTTCTGACAAGTGATTGTTAAGATGTGATCAGAATACTTGAGAAGACCGATACAATGATTACGGGATTCCCATGTTCTGCTACAGGCATTGGATGCAGTAAGGAAAGGAAAGATGCCTTGTGCTACACCAGCCAAACTTTTCATTCTCTCGAGAATAACCCTTTAAAAGTATTCTCCAGAAAACTTTGATGGGAATTTCAGATCTTTGTTCAGCCAATAACAAGAGTAAGAACTGATTGACCATATTTGTAATCTAGAACGAAAATATTATGACCTCTTGGTATTTCAGTTACCCAAAAATCGAATCCCTACGTGGAAAGAATCCATTGGAAAATTACCCTTTGAGTGGGTCATAGCACAGTATGACGGTAATCTTCTCGTTTTCATAAAGATCGTTTAAGCACTGGCGACAACCGAATAAGAGGAAGGTGGTCAAATGCAACAGACTATTTATTTTTAATAACATTTTGAGAGGGGATCGACAAGAAAACACGTGAGGAAATTGCATATGAGGCCTGAATGTCTGTCAGTTCAGGTTACATAATCGTAACTTAAAGATGAGGAAAGTTGTTGCCACATAGGTTCCGCGTGATTTCAGCGAAGAACAGAAAAGAAGTCGCCAAAGACTCGCAGAAGAATTCATACAACGTTATCGAACAGCGGGACAACAATTTCTGAAAGGGACTGTTGCATTTGGTGAATCCTCGATACGAGATTTTGAAAAAGAGTTGAAGTTTGCAGTCTTCACAATGGTATAGTTCCTACTCTCCACACCTCCAAAGTTCTTTCACCAGCGATTAAAGGCGGAACTGATGATCTTTGGGTAAGACCTTAGGGAAGTCAGAGCTACGAATAGGATACCCCAGTGCTCGTCTGTAACAGTCGCGCACTGCAAACTGTTTCTGAAAAATGTTTTTCTCCTGATAATTCGTCAAAGAAGGCCTGATTTGCGGGCAGCTGGTGACTTCATTTTGAGCGGTAATGCAAGACCGCATTTGCCATATCAGTGACTGAAACGCTCGAAAAAAAAACGGATGTTAAATACCTCCACGCTATAAAGTCCTGATATGAGCCTTTTGTTTCCCAAATTGAAGCAACAGATACGTGCAAAACATTTTTGTGGAATTGACGAGTAACCAGACAGGTCAACAATGAATAATCCGTATGTGGAATACAGGAATTTGTCATTAGCAAGAATGTAGATTATATAGAAGGCGAGTGAAGGCATTTGATAAACTAAATTATTTTTTTTAAGTTTGTCGTGCAATATGCAGACCTTCTGAAAATTAATGAGCAACCAGTTACATAACACTAATTTAATTTCCTTGCCGGCTTCGGGCACATAATGTCCTTCAGAAGATTATACCTATCGTGTAAACAACAAGAAAAATGCGGTAGTCATGTAGTTCATACTGACTGCACAAAAATACTGTCATAGTCTGTGCATCTTATTGTTCAAAGTAATGAAATAGGTCTAACCTCCTGAAGAAGGGCACTAAGTGCCCGAAACTAGTAAATAAATTAAATTTCCTTACATACAACTACAGTACACTTGAAGAGGACTGGATATCCCTAAAAGAGGCCAGCACAGAAGCAAGGAAAAACATAGGTATTACTACGTCGAGCTTGTCGCCAAATATGTGAGTCTAGGAAACCTGCGTACTAGGTTCGCTAGACAAACAATTCTAACAAATGGAATTAATGAGTTTTATTACAAAAGGAAAAATTACAAATTTTTTTTCAATTACGCAGATGTGTCGCAAGCAAGGGGCGACACACAGAATATGCAAATTGTTCAGTATAGGCAATCCTTGTTGCTAAACAAACGCCTAATATTGAAGCTGTTAGTCAACTGGCCCCTAACCAGTCGGTCTTCTTCACATAGGAGCCACCGAAATGCCTGGGATTACAGGACAGAGCGGATTAGGTTGTGGAGTGGTTTCCACTCAATATACGAACTTCATTTATCAACACACAACATTACAACAAGAATGCAAAACACTCGAAACTTTAATCGACCTCATCTGATTAACTTTAGATCGACTGAAGGCCACATTCAAAATCCAAGACACAAGGCTTAAGCAAAATTGAATACAAGGTTCTTGTAGAGGTTTCAGCCAAGAATATTCTCTGAATCTTCAATTTAATCGGCTGAAGGCCTTAGGAATTTAATTTTAACGGCACTAGGCTGGAGGTCGCATATTAAGCAATATGATGAGTTTCAATCACAAAGCATAACGCCTTATCTTAAAACATTTCCTGGAAATTTGTTCTGAATGCCCCATTCAAAAGCATAAAAATCTTATGCATTAAGGGCAAGAGAAGAATATTAACTTAAGAGATATTTAAACTCGGCTGAAGGCCGCTAACCAACAAATAATTTAACGGCTTAAGCCCTAGAAGAAGAGTTTCAGTTTTAAAGGGCAGAAGGCCATATCTAAAAACATTTCATGTAAAATAAAGAATAAAAATCTCATGCCTTAACGGCAAGACAAGGACATTAATTTAAGAGATATTAATACTCGGCTGAAGGCCACATATCAACAAATATTGTTTAACGGCTAAAGGCCTAGAAAGAGATTCAATGTAAAAGGCAGAAGGCCTTATCTGAAAACCTTTCCAGTAAAATTCGGATGAAGACCCCCTATAAAAATAAATCAATCTCATGCCTTAAGACTTAAATGGTCCAAATGGCTCTAAGAACCATGGAATTTAATATCTAAGGTTATCAGTCCCATAGACTTGGAACTACTTAAACCTAGGATTTGAACCTGCGACCGTAGCAGCCTCGTAGCTCCGGACTGAAGCGCCTAGAACCGCTCGGCCACAGCGGCCGGAATGCCTTGAAGGCAAGACAAGAACAATAATTTAAGAGATATTGATTCTCGGCTGAAACCCACACATCAACCAAATAACTATAAACCAAATAGGGAAATTACTATATGACACACAAGGAACGGCCATCATACGTTTCCAAGGGTCAGCCTGTGATTTTTAACACTAATGCCTGTTTAGGTGAGACAGGCAGCCTGTCAAATGACTTCCTAATCAGGAGGCAACCCACCGACCAATCAACCAAATAAGTTCCACTCCTCGCAGCAAGCATAACGACCACAGGATTCCATTATACGACACACACAATATTGGCACCCAAAACGACCAAAAACGCCTCAGATGTCGAACTACAAGCCACGCTGGACAGCAAAACACGACGAAGAAAATACAGTGCCGAAAATTACGCCAATGACCAGGGCAGGTAACCGGAACGTCAAAGGCCACAAGGCAGAAGATACTGCTGGTGAACTTCCATAAAAGGGAATAAACTAAGCTAAGTTTATTTTCACAGGAAGATTGCTGGAATCTTAGGCAACTTAAAAACACACACGTTGTTGTTTTCGGGAATGTCCCAAATATAGCAACCAGGATCAAACGAAGAAATGTAAACGGTTGAGGTCATGTAGTAAGTTAAGTCAGGACTCAACTTTCATATCCAAGATCGATGGGCGACAAACTTCGAAGCATTCGCAGGCAGCACCTCCCATTCCAACCGCGCGTGCACGCCACCAGCGGGTCCAGCCCATCTCCTAGCGACGGAGGCTTCCTTGCTTCTCCATGCCAAGCGAGCGACTGGACTGCTGGTCCGTCCTCCATTTCTGCTGCTCCGTCGCGATTGCACTGCTGGTGTGTCTTGGTGGCGTGTGCCCCGGGACTCCAACCGCGTGCTGATGTAGTCGAGGCCGTAGCGCTGCTACTGCCAGAGCTCTCGCGGCAGAGCTGAGGCACGATGCGATATCACGTCAGTCCCCGTAGATTAAAGGGAGAAAAAGCCTGAAAAACTTCCGAAATGGCGTTCCTCGCGTAGTCGTTGTATCTCAATTACAAGTCCACCTATGCGAACTGGTATAATTGATGCTTTTTATTATTAATATTGTATTGTTAATTGCCCGAATTTGAAATAGTTATTATTTCTTCTCCAGTGTGCATAGCTCACACCGCTGATTGCCAGGAAATATTTTAGTTGACAATTTTTTCTTACGCTGTTGTGTCGTTGCTACAGAACTGTTGTGCTGGTATGCAGAGAGATGCAGAGATACCCTTTCATTCAGTCTTAATAAAATTGCGTCGTAATGTGGCGTGAATATTTGCACTTCAATGAAATAGTCTTTCGTGAGTAGTCATTGATTTACTTACTTATCAAATTATTTAATGACGTTGTGCACAGCGGGTATTTAACTGGCAACGATCAAAAAAATGGTTCATATGGCTCTGGGCACCATGGGACTTAACTTCTGAGGTCATCAGTCCCCTAGACCTTAGAACTATTTAAACCTAACTAACCTAAGGACATCACATTTGGTGCAGGATTCGAACCTGCCTCGGGCGGTTCCAGACTGTGGGGCATAGAACTGCTCGGCTACCCCGGCCGGCGGTACGAACAGTTTATCGTTATTTTGTCACTAAATACTTATAATTCAAGCCCCACACGCACACGGAATAGTTTACTTAAGTCAGTCCGAATGTGTTCTAGTTTCTTGCCAATTACCACAACTCAACTCTTTAGCGTAATTGTTTTATCTTCATGGGGTCGTGTACTTGGGTCCTACTCACGACTAATTGTGGGTATTCTATCATGGAATGTTGACATCACATACATCCATGCCCGAGGCAGGATTCGAACCTGCCTCGGGCGGTTCCAGACTGTGGGGCCTAGAACTGCTCGGCTACCCCGGCAGGCGGTAACGAACAGTATATCGTTATTTTGTCACTAAATACTTATAATTCAAGCCCCACACGCACACGGAATAGTTTACTTAAGTCAGTCCGAATGTGTTCTAGTTTCTTGCCAATTACCACAACTCAACTCTTTAGCGTAATTGTTTTATCTTCATGGTGTCGTGTACTTGGGTCCTGCTCACGACTAATTGTGTGTATTCTATCATGGAATGTTCACTTCTCCTAAAAGTCCAACTTATTTAAAGTCAAGTCCAATGTTCACTAATTCCTTTATTAGATTTCAATTAACCCGTAGTACACGGTTAAATGGGTCTATCTCTTCCTGTCTCAGTTCATAAAATGAATTTCTTAAGCCGTGAATCCCGTCACGCAACAAACACTCTCAATAATTCAGATCAGAACTGCTCCCATACGTCTGCACGTCTGCACTTCTGTGGAAGAGCATTGTAGGCGCATTGAATTTCCTCGTTGCGCTTCCAACTCTCTTCCACATAAAAGTTGTCTCTGATGACATTACCTTGGACTTAACGTTTGAGACATTAATTTCACATTTGTCACATGAATATTTGTTCATTGCTGAAATAAGATGTTTCTTCTTTCTCTTTCGCTAACAAATATGCTCAGTGGTGTACAATGTAGATGATGACAAAACTCTTTCGTGTTAGCTCATCGGCAAAGATGACGTAACTGCCAAGATAACTTTCCCTACTTCATATTCTTTCTTAATTGACTTTAAAGTGGTTGCTGGGTGGTTACACTTGCCCCCCGGCCGTGGAAGTGAGTGTTTCAATCCTACTTCGAAGTCCTTACTTAACTTGAGTCCTTATTTTGGGTTGGGTTTCCTTCTCACCCATGTATTTACAAATTGGCTGTAGACCACTCATTACAAACACATCGATATTTGCCGGCCGGAGTGGCCAAGCGGTTCTAGGCGTTACAGTCTGCCTCAGGCATGGATGTGTGTGATGTTCTTAGGTTAGTTAGATTTAAGTAGTTTTAAGTTCTAGGGGACTTATGACCTCAGCAGTTGAGTCCCATAGTCTTCAGAGCCATTTGAACCATTTGAACATCGATCCTTACAGAATGAACTTAGGGCTCATAACATAAATAATTCATTTCATATTCTTGAGGACGTCGCATCGTCTCACAGACGCTGCGACAGCACTGGACCATGTGGGCTGCGAGACATGGCCCAGTTGGAAGTCTGGTTCTTCTGCTCCGAACGCTGGCGAAGGTGCTATTGCATGAGATCGTACAATGCAGCGATTACGATCCGATTGTCGCCGGTCGAGCGATGATCTCGTGGTGCGGTAGTGATGTCAGCAAACTGCACCATAGCTAGTACAGCGTACTGCTTGGCTGTCAGCTACATCATCGTCGTAGATCTGAAACACTTATTCACTTCCTCTTGTCTCGCAGACACATACCACACTATCACGTAACTGTCCACTAACGACAGTATTTTTGTTTCTGCATAATAATGTCACTTAATGGTTTGAATAGTGTTTGTTCATTCTATAGAACCTTCTACAGTACATTATTCATGAACCATTCACATTATTGTCACTTAACTGTTTCGTTTATGTTATTTAAAATAGTCCTCACTACCTGGTACCTTCATGGTTACTGAGTTTCTTTGACATAACATGGTTCGCTTTCCCAAAATAAGTCATCTGATTTTCAAATTAATCACCTATCCATAATGCTACCGATTGTAGCTTTCATTGTGCTTTTGTGTACATTTGGTGCCGTTATAATTACAAAACATGTGAATAATATTTCAAACACACATTAAGCTTACTCTGAAATGACATATAATTAATCATCTAATATCCCAAAATATATTAATATCTGCTTCTATTGTGCAGTTGGTATACACAATATACATCTTTAATTTTGCAGTCCATACTGGGATATATACATAGTCACACCTTTTCGCACATTGTAGTAGCAGAACGTAAACATGCCAAAGATTCTCGTTCATACAGATGTTTTAGTTCTAAATATAATCGACACAGAAGATAGTATGATATAGTGTTATTACTACACAGGTATTATTAAAATAATTATTTCTCACCATGTTGTAGGTTGTCAGCTGTTTGTACTTTTATAGATTTGATTCCTCAGGAAAAAATACACTTTTAAAGGTGTAGAAAGAATTGTGGCTGTTAAACTCTCTTTATTCATTCAACAAGTTTTTGGAATATTTTTCTTTGTGTAGCATTATTTCTAACTGTTCTAGTAGATTGGGTTCTGTGTGAAGTTCAGTTAGGCTGTTGTGGATGTCGTCAAGTCTGTGTTTATGAATATACATGTGATTAGCTATTGTAGATTTTTCAAAATGGTTTAGTCGAAAGGCGTCGGTGTGTTCTTCATGCCGTGTGTGGAAGGTTCTTCCAGTTCTTTGGATGTAAAATGCAGGGCAACTTACATTGTAATTTATATATTCCACTTAGCTGTGTTATTCGCTTGTTTGTGTTCACTGTGTGAGGTAAGTGGTAACCAAGTTTGCTGTTTGTGGAGAGAGATATTTTAACATTGGTTTTTTTTATACTGTGCCTAAGTACGGAGTGCTTGTGAAGATTTGTTTTGTGTCGGTATTTTTCTTTTCAGTGATTTTGTGAGTGATGTTGGTCTGAAATTTTCAAGATAGTTTATCAATTGATTTTACAGAGTAACCATTAATTACTGCAATTGTTTTGATAGTATCTATTCCTTGTGTTAGTGCTTTGGATTTTAAAGGTAATGTATGTGCCCTGTTCAAGACTGATCTAAATGCAGCATACTTATGTGTGTTTGGGTGGTATGAAGATTCATGTATTGTGATGTCAGTGTAGGTTAGTTTTCGGTAAATGAACAAGTTATGTTCTTGTTGTCCATTCACAATTGTGAGGTCTAAGAAATTGAAGGATTGATTTGTTTCATGTTCTATTGTGAACTTTATTTTATTGTGAAGTGATTTGAATGATGTGAGGAGTTCTTCAAGTTTATCTTCAGTGCCATCAAATAAGAGTAGTGTGTCATCAACATATCTCTTGAAATGCACATTTTTTAATTAGTTTATTTTCTCCTTTGATGAACTTATTCTCTAAGTGGTTGATGAAAATGTCAGGTAGGAAAAATGAGATGCTGTTGCCCATAGCTAAGCCTTCTTACTGTTGATAGACTTTATTATCCAATGAAAAATAGTTGTGGGACAGTACTAGTTCAGGTAGATCTATCAACACTGTAATCTCTGGTATGGTTAGTTTTTTGTGTGTGATGAGGTTTTTTCTAATAATTTCAATTGTCTCTTTAAAAGTTATATTTGTGAACAGGTTGATAGCGTCAAATGAGACAAATCTAGCTTCTCCGGGGATTTTAGCATCTTTGATGAGTGTTGTTAACTCATGTTCATTTTTTATTGTGCATGTGGTTTCAAAAGTGTAAAATTCTCAGAGGCTATTATTTAACAACTGTGAAGGTTTATATGCAGGTGTGTTCTTGGAGTTAACAATTGGTCTAATTGGAGTGTTCTGTTTAAGGATCTTTGCCTGTGCTCTGAGTTTGGGAGTAGTGGGATTCATTAATGTGCAACTATTTCTTCAATTTTTTTTTTAACTTAGTGTTTGGATCACGGTTCAGTTCAGTGATGTTATTTTCGATTAACTAAAATATCTCTTTAATTCAAAATGAGGGTAAACCACTTTTACTTTTCTACATTCTTCGTCTCTAAGAAGATAACGTCCAGCATGAGGAATCTCAATGATTTTACAAGGTCCATTACAAAGACTACACCACTTCCTGTTCAGTCTTTTTCTCTTTGATGACATATTGTGATTTCTTAGTTATACAGCATCATTATAGGTAATGATTACTCCTAGTTTTTTATCAAATTGATTTTTAAGTATCTTAGCTTTATGTCTTAATCTTAAATATTTCTTTCGTAACATTTCTTGGTTATTTATTTGCCTCTGGTTTATAGGTGGTAACGTACCAAGCCAATCAACGTTACTCTGTTTATTAAATAACATTTCATTTGGCGAATAACCAGTCGATAGGTATGGTAGCTCTTTGTACATTGTTTCAAAACTATCTATTAGCTCCACCCATCGATGCTGTTGTTTGCCTATATATTTTTTTTTGATCATCAGTCTACTGACTGGTTTGATGAGGCCCGCCACGAATGACTTTCCTGTGCTAACCTCTTCATCTCAGAGTAGCACTTGCAACCTACGTCCTCAATTATTTGCTTGACGTATTCCAATCTCTGTTTTCCTCTAAAGTTTTTGCCCTCTACAGCTCCCTCTAGTACCATGGAAGTCATTTACTCTCTTAGCAGATGTCCGATCATCCTGTCCCTTCTCCTTATCAGTGTTTTCCACATATTCCTTTGCCCTCCGATTCTGCATAGAACCTCCTCATTCCTTACCTTATCAGTCCACCTAATTTTCAACATTCGTCTGTAGCACCACATCTCAAATGCTTCGATTCTCTTCTGTTCCGGTTTTCCCACAGTCCATGTTTCACTACCATACAATGCTGTGCTCCAGACGTACTTCCTCAGAAATTTCTTCCTCAAATTAAGGCCGGTATTTGATATTAGTAGACTTCTCTTGGCCAGAAATGCTTTTTTGCCATAGCGAGTCTGCTTTTGATGTCTTCCTTGCTCCGTCCGTCATTGGTTATTTTACTGCCTAGGTAGCAGAATTATTTAACTTCATTAACTTCGTGAACATCAATCCTGATGTTAAGTTCCTCGCTGTTCTCATTTCTACTACTTCTCATTACTTTCGTCTTCCTCCGATTTACTCTCCAACCATACTGTGTACTCATTAGGCTGTTCATTCCGTTCAGCAGATCATTTAATTCTTCTTCACTTTCACTCAGGATAGCAATGTCATCAGCGAATCGTATCATTGATATCCTTTCACCTTGTATTTTAATTCCACTCCGGAACGTTTCTTTTATTTCCATCGTTGCTTCCTCGATGTACAGATTGAAGAGTAGGGGCGAAAGGCTACAGCCTTGTCTTACACCCTTCTTAATACGAGCACTTCGTTCTTGATCGTCCACTCTTATTATTCCCTCTTGGTTGTTGTACATATTGTATATGACCCGTCTCTCCCTATAGCTTACCCCTACTTTTTTCAGAATTTCGAACAGCTTGCACCATTTTATATTGTCGAACGCTTTTTCCAGGTCGACAAATCTTATGAACGTGTCTTGATTTTTCTTTAGCCTTGCTTCCATTATTAGCCGTAACGTCAGAATTGCCTCTCTCGTGCCTTTACTTTTCCTAAAGCCAAACTGATCGACACCTGGCGCATTCTCAGTTTTCTTCTCCATTCTTCTGTATATTATTCTTGTAAGCAGCTTCGATGCATGAGCTGCCAAGCTGATTGTGCGATAATTCTCGCACTTGTCAGCTCTTGCCGCCTTCGGAATTGTGTGGATGATGCTTTTCCGAAAGTCATATTCTACACACCAACGTGAATAGTCGTTTTGTTGCCACTTCCCCTTATGATTCTGATGGCATGTTATCTATCCCTTCTGCCTTATTTGACCGTAAGTTCTCCAAAGCTCTTTTAAATTCCGATTCTAATACTGGATCCCCTATCTCTTCTAAATCGACTCCTGTTTCTTCTTCTATCACATCAGACAAATCTTCACCCTCATAGCGGCTTTCAATGTATTCTTTTCACCTATCTGCTCTCTCCTCTGCATTTAACAGTGGAATTCCCGTGGCACTCATAATGTTACCACCGTTGCTTTTAATGTCACCAAAGGTATTTTGACTTTCCTGTATGCTGAGTCTGTCCTTCCGACAATCATATCTCTTTCGATGTCTTCACATTTTTGCTGCAGCCATTTCGTCTTAGCTGCCCTGCACTTCCTATTTATTTCATTCTTCAGCGACTTTATTTCTGTATTCCTGATTCTCCCGTAACATGTTTGTGCTCTCTCGTTTCATCAATCAGCTGAAGTATTTCTTCTGTTACCCATGGTTTCTTCGCAGCTACCTTCTTTGTACCTATGTTTTCCTTCCCAACTTCAGAGATGGCCCTTTTTAGAGACGTCCATTCCTCTTCAACTGTGTTGCCTACTGCGCTATTCCTTATTGCAGTATCTATGGAGTTAGAGAACTTCAAACGTATGTCGTCATTCCTCAGAACTTACGTATCCCACTTCTTTGTGTATTGATTCTTCCTGACTAATGTCTTGAACTTCAGCCTACTTTTCATCACTACTACACTCCTGGAAATGGAAAAAAGAACACATTGACACCGGTGTGTCAGACCCACCGGACACTGCGAGAGGGCTGTACAAGCAATGATCACACGCACGGCACAGCGGACACACCAGGAACCGCGGTGTTGGCCGTCGAATGGCGCTAGCTGCGCAGCATTTGTGCACCGCCGCCGTCAGTGACAGACAGTTTGCCGTGGCATACGGAGCTCCATCGCAGTCTTTAACACTGGTAGCATGCCGCGACAGCGTGGACGTGAACCGTATGTGCAGTTGACGGACTTTGAGCGAGGGCGTACCGCCGAATTGCGCAACACGTGGGGCGTGAGGTCTCCACAGTACATCGATGTTGTCGCCAGTGGTCGGCGGAAGGTGCACGTGCCCGTCGACCTAGGACCGGACCGCAGCGACGCACGGATGCACGCCAAGAACGTAGGATCCTACGCAGTGCCGTAGGGGACTGCAAGGCCACTTCCCAGCAAATTAGGGACACTGTTGCCCCTGGGGTATCGGCGAGGACCATTCGCAACAGTCTTCCGCTCACGCCCCAACGTCGTGCAGCCCGCCTCCAGTGGTGTCGCGACAGGCGTGAATGGAGGGACGAATGGAGACTTGTCGTCTTCAGCGATGAGAGTCGCTTCTGCCTTGGTGCCAATGATGGTCGTATGCGTGTTTGGCGCCGTGCAAGTGAGCGCCACAATCAGGACTGCATACGACCGAGGCACACAGGGCCAATAACCGGCATCATGGTGTGGGGAGCGATCTCCGACACTGGCCGTACACTTCTGGTGATCGTCGAGGGGACACTGGATAGTGCACGGTACATCCAAACCGTCATCGAACCCATCGTTCTACCATTCCTAGACCGGCAAGGGAACTTGCTGTTCCAACAGGACAATGCACGTCCTCGTGTATCCCGTGCCACCCAACGTGCTCTAGAAGGTGTAAGTCAACTACCCTGGCCAGCAAGATCTCCGGATCTGTCCCCCATTGAGCATGTTTGGGACTGGATGAAGCGTCGTCTCACGCGGTCCGCACGTCCAGCACGAACGCTGGTCCAGCTGAGGCGCCAGGTGGAAATGGCATGGCAAGCCGTTTCACAGGACTACATCCAGCATTTCTACGACCGTCTCCATGGGAGAATAGCAGCCTGCATTGCTGCGAAAGGTGGATATACACTGTACTAGTGCCGACATTGTGCATGCTCTGTTGCCTGTGTCTATGTGCCTGTGGTTCTGTCAGTGTGATCAAGTGATGTATCTGACCCCAGGAATGTGTCAATAAAGTTTCCCCTTCCTGCGAAATTGAATTCACGGTGTTCTTATTTCAATTTCCAGGAGTGTATATTGTGATCTGGGTCTATATCTGCTCCTGTGTACGCCTTACAATCCAATATCTGATTTCGTAATCTCTGTCTGACCTTCATGTAATGTAATTGAAATCTTCTCGTATCTCCCGGCCTTTTCCAAGTATACCTCCTCCTCTTGTGATTTTGAACAGGGTATTCGCTATTACTAGCTGAAACTTGTTCCAGAACTCAATTAGTCTTTCTCCTCTTTCATTCCTTTTCCCAAGCCCATATTCTCCTGTAACCTTTTCTTCTACTCCTTCCCATACAACTGCATTCCAGTCGCCCACGACTATTAGATTTTCGTCCCACTTTACATACTGCATTACCCTTTCAATATCCTCATTCACTTTCTCTATCTGTTCATCTTCAGCTTGCGACGTCGGCATGTATGCCTGAACTATCGTTGTCGGTGTTGGTCTGCTGTCGATTCTGATTAGAACAACCTGGTCACTGAACTGTTCACTGTAACACACCCTCTGCCCTACCTTCCTATTCATAAAGAATCCTACACCTATTATATCATTTTCTGCTGCTGTTGATGTTACCCGATACTCATCTGACCAGAAATCCTTGTCTTCCTTCCACTTCACTTCACTGACCCCTACTATATCTAGATTGAGCCTTTGCATTTCCCTTTTCAGATTTTCTAGTTTTCCTACCACGTTCAAGCTTCTGACATTCCACGCCCCGACTCGTAGAACGTTATCCTTTCGTTGATTATTCAATCTGTTTCTCATGGTAACCTCCCCCTTGGCAGTTCCCTCCCGGAGTTCCGAATGGGGGACTATTCCGGAATCTTTTGCCAATGGAGAGATCATCATGCCTACACACAACCTTATAAATCTATTAAATTCTCTGAATAATCTTTCTATTGGGTTCCCCGACGGGTTAAAGCGAGAGATGGACACATGAGGCCTCCCCCCCCCCCCCAATGTCATCATAGTCTCACGCCACATCTTACTTCTAAAGTACTTCTAAAGTAAGGCATTATCGGTAATCAACCTCGTCGGTTTACCTACGTTTACCAAACAGTCGTCTTGGATTTTCCTTAACATCGGTCTGACATTAGTTAATCGTAGCGGATACAACTTAACATGTTTTGAAAATAAATCATATATGGCAAAGATATACTTAAAATTACCCTTGGATGTTGGAAAGGGTCCACATGTACCGCATCATACTACACTCAGTGGTTCCTTAGGTACTGTGGGATGCAAAACGCTTTTGATGCCATAATTAACTGGTTTCGGTCTTTGACAGATCTTACATCATTTCAACAGCCTTCGAGGTCTCTTTAACAGATTCGGATATAAACTTAATTCGTGTAAATTCATACCGCATTTCTGGGCTCCAAAATGACCCCAACGAACATGGGTAAGCAATAAAATAGGCTCAACATACTCATCAGGAATACAGATTCCCCATCTCTCTCTCTCACCTTTTCGATAAAACAACACACCTTCTTTTATTCTATAGTGATTCTTAATTGCATCATCGTTGCCAGTAATTTAATTGCTTATAATTTTCTTCCATCTACAATCTACTCTTTGCATCTGTTCCAGCTGTGAATACATCTCACTCACTTCCTTCGTACATGTGACTGTTTCAGGTATCATTACCTTCAAATCTACGATTCGTTCTTCTTCGATTGTACTGGACTTAGTTGTTGGTAGCCTTGACAACGCGTCTGTCACGACGTTGTCGCGACCCTTGACGTGCTTAACTGTTATGCTGTATTCTTGTAACACTAATGCCCATCGTGTAAGTCTCCCATGTAACATTCTACTAGACATAAGAATGGTGACTGCTTTGTTGTCACAATATATGACTATTTTCCTACCATACAAGAAGTATCGGAATTTCTTCAACGCCTATATTATCGCTAATACTTTTAGTTCGGTGGTACAGCATGAACGTTCACAACTGGAGAGGGTTCTACTGGCAAAGGCAATTATTTTAATAGTATCTACATTAGTTTCGTCATCCATATGAAATAAAGTAGCCCCCAATCCCGTCTCTGATGCATCAGTCGAGATGAAAAAAATCCTCTTCCATTCGCGGATGATGCAGCAGCGGAGCATTAAGTAGAGCGCTAAGTATTTCATCAAAAGCTTGACTACAAGCATCAGTCCAATGCCATGATATATTTTTTCTCAACAATTGAAACAAGCATTCTTCACTTAACAACTGATGCGAAATAAATTTCCTGAGAAAGGACGCTAATCCTAAGAATGATTTTACTTGCTTCCTGTTGTTAGGATATGGGCAATTTCTAATTGCTTCTTAGGGTTTGGTACTATTCCATCTGGTGTAACTAGATGACCAAGAAATTTAATTTGATTTCTACCGAATTTTGATTTAGCCAAATTAATTGTCAATCCATACTCCAAGAATCTTGCAAATACACGATTTAATAATTCGAGGTGTTCTGCCCAGGTTTCTGTGGCAATTAATAAATCATCTACATACACCGTAACTCGTTCGAACAGATCTGGACCGAGCACCTTGTCTAGAGCTGATATAAATACACCACCGCTGATGTTTAACCCAAACGGCATTAACTTAAATTGATAGCTTCTACCCAAATAAATAAAGCGGTATATTTTATTGATTCTTTAGAGATCTTTGTTTGCCAATATGAACTTTTGAGGTCAAGAGAGGTCACAAACTTCACTCCATGGAATTTTTGTATTAGTTCCTCAAGGCTTTCGGGACGAGTCCTTACTGCTTTAATTATTTTGTTAATATCTCTCGCATCTAAAACTAAACGTATTTCTCCATTTGGTTTAGTTGCAGTTAAAAGAGGGCTGGAGTACTCGGAATTTGAAGTTTCTACAATACCCCAGTCTAACGTCTTCTTGATTACCTTCGTCACTGCTTCTCTTTTCGACCAACGGACCGAGTATGTCGTCTTACAAAACCAATTATGAGGACAGGTCTCAATGTGATATTCGAAGTTCTTAATTATGCCTGGATTCTTATTAAAACCAGGCAAATATGTTCTTAACACTCCACTTAACTCTATCTGCTGTTGAATTGACAAGTATTCCGATTCCCTAACCTTTCCATCGATGCTTAACATCTCAGTGTCAACATCGGTTAATTTGTCATGGCCGTCACCTACGTAATGCACAATATTCCTTGGAACATAATTTACAGCCAAATGATGACAATACTTTCCTAAAATAGTTCTCTTCTTTCTTAACATTATTCTTAATGGCTTGTTGTTAACAGTTAAGGAACAAACACCTTCCTTAATGTCTAGGATTCCACCATATTCACATAAAAAATCCATTCCCCAGATGCACGGTGTAGTCATTTTAGACACTATCAAGAAATTACATTCCAAATTTGCTTCTTGTAGTTCTACTGCTACCCGCACTTCTTGAAGTATCTATCTAAAAGCCCCCGAAACGGTACATCCCGACCCTGGTAAAGTGAGTAGCTTCTGTTACCTACTAAGCTTACTTAAACAATTACTCGTCATTACGCTGACCGTTGCACCTGTGCCAATCAAAATACTTATACGAATACTATTAATCTTAGCATCTACTATCGCCTGTAAAGTAAAATCCTCTTTGATGACTTCAGCCCTTGGTTCCTTCATTAATTCGTCTCTGATGTCAAAGCCGTTATTACAATTAAGGCCATTGATTAACCCGTGAAATTTGTCTCCCTCCTCTTAACCAGCCATCCGAGGGAGGCCTAGAATGACTGGCTTTCGTTTGACCTCGCGTCAGTTAGGTTCCTCGGTGCTTCGTGTATCTCAGCTAAATGCACTTAATTCCCATTTTGTTGGTACACGCCATCTCCTCTTACATTCCAGTTATCAGGTAATGGTATAGGTCGACTAGCATTTCACGAACTACTGGCAGTATTGGGATTATTCCAATCTACATTAGTCATTTGACACTTTCCCCATCTAGATTTACTCAAAGGCTCCATCGGAGTACAGTTGTTTTGTCGGCCATCCCCATAACATTGGTGGTTTGGCGATTGCCGCCCTCCATATTTTATTTTCCTATTCGTGGTTACTACATTTACTCGTTGAAAACTATTTTGTCCTTGCGCTGGGTTATTGTTTGGTGTGAAAGCACCTTTTGGACGATTATAATTTCCATTCCAATGTTTTATTTATTTATTTATTTATTTATTTTTACCTACGAGCGTTTTGTGCATTACCGTTTTTGAAGTTGTGGTCACAGTTATTAAAACTCGTATTGTTATTAGACCTGTTTTGGTTCCAGTGGTAGTTATTACCATTCTTCCCACTATTATAATTACTATGGTTGTTGTGCCATTGTGTGGCGTCTTCGATTAACATATCTATCGAGTCTATTACTTCTAAGAACTGCTCTACGTCATAATCCGGTGCATGACTAAGTTTTCCCTTGTATTGAAAGGCAGCCTGTCCTTCAGTATACGGATTCCCTCTCTATTTGAAATAGGTTCTGTCCAGTACCTAGTTTGGTTTATGTAGCGTTCAAAATATTTCCTTAATGTTTCTTTTCTAACGTTATAAAATTCGGGTTGGTAAACTTCTTTCCGTAAACGTTCTTGACGACTCAAGGACCAATGTTTCCCCAAGAAAACTCTTTCAATTTCTCAACACGTATTACACGATTCGCCAATTTCCGTGACCCACAATACAGCTTCCCCTGTTATCTTAGACATGATAAATTGGATCTTATCAAATTCTGACTAGCTGCGCGGAAATATTCTGTTAAATGAGTTTATGAACACTTTGTGATTAATGTTGTTTTTCTCACTAGAGAATGTAGGAAATTGCCAACTCTTAAATATGCTGTGTTCCACCTATAAAGAAGAAACACATTACGTTGGACAATCAGGTCACCCTCTACTTCCCAAAGTGAGTTTAATTCCCACGAATCACTAATAAAGGTGTTACACTGCATATACGTACCCTTTGCCTCGCAGTTGGATTTCCTTTGACTACCTATGTGTTCAGTCTCTGGTTTGCGTCATTATTAAATTGTAGCTCTGTTACTCAAGCGAGCTGTACAGGACAATCACGAATATCTTGATTATTAGTTTGATAAAATTTATCAATAAAACTGTATGTTAGTTCTTCAGGATGTTTAGCTTGACCGATAAAATAATTATCAATCCTTTTAATCGTCTCTTCAATTTCATTCAAGTTGTCCGTTTATGAATTAACCCTTATGGATACCACATGGCATTGTTCATATAAATTACTCAGATTTTCATCCTATTTATCGATACAATCGATAATTTTAACATCCTGTTTTTCTTGTTTCGTTAACCTGGATTCAAAATCTTCAAATTTGTTATCTACTTTAATTTTTTGATACTCAAATCTAGCTTCAACATCCTCTGCCCGACTCTCTACTTCTATTTACTGTTGCCTGTAATATTGCCTGTTGTTCGGCTAATTTGGAAAATTTACTATTAAACGATGCTTGCTGTTCTGAGAATTTAATAACTTGCTATTCGAGTACTTCAGAAAATTTATTATTGAAAAATGTCTGCTGTTCTGAAAATTGCTCACTCATCATATTTAATTTTGATAACATAGTACTAAGTAGGTCTACACCTCCATAGATGTTCGGTGCGACATTCATTCTACATTCTCGATCGGTACCTTCTCTAACATCAGAATTATTGTATTGTAATTCTACGACCTTATCCCTTGTTCTAATCCTCGATACACTTGGTATTGCTTCCTACTCTTGTTCAGCAAACGTGTCACCCCCTACATTGAAAATATTCCTATTACTTTCTTCCTGTTATGGCAAATCACTAATCACCTCTTCTGATTCAGGAATTCTCTAATCTACATCACTACGTAGATTTAAACTATTTTTAGGCATCATGATAACTACTGAACACAACCACAATGAAATCTCAATTAGCACTACAGTACAAAATCTATTCCAACATGTTGTTGTTGTTGTTGTAGTCGTCGTCTTCAGTCCGGAGACTGGTTTGATGCAGCTCTACATGCTACTCTATCCTGTGCAAGCTTTTTTATCTCAGAGTACTTACTGCAACCTACATCCTTCTGAATCTGCTTAGTGTATTCTTCTATTGGTCTCCCTCTACCATTTTTACCCTCCACGCTGCCCTCCAATGCTACATTTGTGATCCCTTGATGCCTCAGAACATGTCCTACCAACTTGTCCCTTCTTCTTGTCAAGTTGTTCCACAAACTCCTCTTCTCCCCAATTCTATTCAATACCTACTCATTAGTTACGTGATCTACCCATCTAATCTTCAGCATTCTTCTGTACCACCATATTTCGAAAGCTTCTATTCTCTTCTTGTCCAAACTATTTATCGTCCATGTTCCACTTCCATACAAGGCTACACTCCATACAATTACTTTCAGAAACGACTTCCTGACATTTCAATCTCCACTAGATGTTAACAAATTTCTCATCTTCAGAAACGCTTCCCTTGATATTGCCAGTCGACATTTTATATTCTCTCTTCTTCGACCATCATCAGTTATTTTGCTCCCCAAATAGAAAAACTCCTTTACTACTTTAAGTGTCTCATTTCCTACCGTAATTCCCTCGACTTAATTCGACCACATTCATTATCCTCGTTTTGCTTTTGTTGATGTTCATCTTATATTCTCCTTTCCAGACATTGTCCATTCCGTTCAGCTGCTCTTCCAAGTCCTTTGCTGTCTCTGACAGAATTACAATGTCATCGGCGAACCTCAAAGCTTTTATTTCTTCTCCGTGGATTTTAATACCTACTCCGAACTTTTCTTTTGTTTCCTTTATTGCTTGCTCAAAACACAGATTGAATAACACCGGGGACAGGCTACAACCCTGTCTCACTCCCTTCCCAGCCGCTGCTTCTTTTTCATGCCCCTCGACTCGTATAACTGGGATATGGTTTCTGTACAAATTGTAATTAGCCTTTAGCTCCCTGTATTTTACCCATGCCACGTTTAGAATTTGAAAGAGGGCATTCTAGTCAACATTATCAAAAGCTTTCTCTAAGCCTACAAATGCTAGAAATGTAGGTTTGCCTTTCCTTAATCTAGTTTCTAAGATAAGTCGTAGGGTCAGTATTGCCTCACGTGTTCCAACATTTCTGGGGAATCCAAACTGATCTTCGCCGAGGTCGGCTTCTACCAGTTTTTCCATTCTAACATAATGAAATGATAACTTATTTTGTATATTGCTTATTTTTCTCTGCCGTGTGGATTGTCGTGGCGTGGGTGTGGTCACCGTTGACTCTTGTCCGACGCGCTGCGTCGTTCTGCTTCTAGTTCACTCGATGTCGTGGAGCGTTGTCTGCGTTGTGGAGGAGTCAGCCCCACACATCGCCTCTGCAGTTGTCGTTGAGAAGAAACGTCGAACGGTGTGATGTCCGGCGTCGTGAAGTCCAGTTAAGTCCTGTAAACAAACAATAGTAGTTGTATCTCACCACTAGCATTTCGTACTTGCAACGATTCGTTTAGCTTCGTCTTCTCGTTGCGACGTGGTCTGGCGTCGTTAGGCGCTGCGTTGTCTCCCAGAAGAGACGACGGCCGGCGTCTTCCAGCCCCGCGTTGTAGGCGCCAAAATGGTGTGTGTAGCGCGTGCCCCCGGACTCCAACCGCGTGCTGATGTAGTCGACGCCGTAGCGCTGCTACTGCCACAGCTCTCGCGGCAGAGTAGAGGCACGATGCGATATAACGCCAGTCCTCGTAGATTAAAGGGAGAAAAAGTTTTAATCTGCCAGGAAGTTTCATATCAGCGCACACTCCGCTGCAGAGTGAACATCTCATTCTGGAAACATCCCCCAGGCTGTGTCTAAGCCATGTCTCCGCTATATCGTTTCTTTCAGGAGTGCTAGTTCTGCAAGTTTCGCAGGAGAGCTTCTGTAAAGTTTGGAAGGTAGGAGACGAGATACTGGCAGAAGTAAAGCTGTGAGTGCCGCGCGTGAGTCGTGCTTCGGTAGCTCAGATGGTAGAGCACTTGCCCGAGAAAGGCAAAAGTCCCGAGTTCGAGTCTCGCTCGAGCACACAGTTTTAATCTGCCAGGAAGTTTCATATCAGCGCACACTCCGCTGCAAAGTGAACATCTCATTCTGGAAACATCCCCCAGGCTGTGGCTAAGCCATGTCTCCGCTATACCGTTTCTTTCAGGAGTGCTAGTTCTGCAAGATTCGCAGGAGAGCTTCTGTAAAGTTTGGAAGGTAGGAGACGAGATACTGGCAGAAGTAAAGCTGTGAGTACCGCGCGTGAGTCGTGCTTCGGTAGCTCAGATGGTAGAGCACTTGCCCGAGAAAGGCAAAAGTCCCGAGTTCGAGTCTCGCTCGAGCACACAGTTTTAATCTGCCAGGAAATTTCGTATCAGCGCACACTCCGCTGCAGAGTGAAAATCTCATTCTGGACAATGTTTCTTCTTTCTCCTTCGCTAACAAATATGCTCAGTGGTGTACAATGTAGCTGTTGACCAAACTCTTTCGTGTTAGCTCATCGGCAAAGATGTAATTGCCAAGATAACTTTCCCTACTTCATGTTGTTTCTTAACTGACTTTAAGGTGGTCGTTGGGGCGTTACAGTCTCCCAATTACTGACTCCCCGCCATATAATGACCCGAAAATACTATCGATCGCTCCAGAGATGGTACGACAGTGCACCTATCGATACGCGCTGCTGCTGCCACTCACGCGCAAGTAAGGCAGGAAGTTAGTGATGTCAGTATATGGAATAAGAAAACGAGGCGGCACTTCATAATAGAAGATGATAAACAATTAATGGGATGAACAGGAGCTGTGCGCGGGTCACCCACTGTTGTCCCATTGTTGTCCTAGAGAGCGGTCTGTCAGCGTGCGATTGGCTGACGTCTTCTCACATCCATATCCTCTCTATCGTTGCCGACTAGCGTGCCGGTGCTTGGCTTTACATCATAACATTCCTCCCTGCCTCCCCCCCCCCCCCCCCTAGAAATTGTGTCGAACCGTTGTCGTAGAAGGCCCCGCCATCCATCCTTCGCTCTGGTGGAAACGTCCCCTGGAATACGACCAGAAGATTATGCGTCTACCTAATAAGGGCCGTACAAAAATGTAGAAGGCATAGGCTATTGCGGATTGGTCGATTCCAGCTCCATCGGCAGGGCGAAAGGAGGCGGGTGAGACGAGGGCTGTCTGAATCGGGTCTTCTCGTAATCTCTGTCTGACCATGAAGTAATCTAACTGAAATCTTGACATTTCACCCGGCCTTTTGTAACTATACCTCCTTTTCTTGTGATTTTCGAACGGAGCCTTCGCTATTAGTAACTGATATTTATTATAGAAGTCAATCAGTCTTTCTCCTCTCTAATTCCTTGTCCCAAGCCCATATTCTCCTGTAACCTTTTCTTCTATTCCTTTCCCTACAACAATATTTCAGCCCCCATACCTATGACATTTTCTTCTTCCACTGTATTACCCTTTCAATATCCTCTTACATTTTCTCTATCTCTTCATCTTCAGCTTGCTACGTCGGCATGTATACATTAACTATCGTGGTCGGTGTTGGTTTGCTGTCGATTCTGGTAAGACCGACCCTTTCACTAAACTGTGGCCGACCGCGGTGGTCTAGCGGTTCTAGGCGCTCAGTCCGGAACCGCGCGGTCGCTACGGTCGCAGGTTCGAATCCTGCCTCGGGCAAGGATGTGTGTGATGTCCTTAGGTTAGTTAGGTTTAAGTAGTTTTAAGTTCTAGGGGACTGATGACCACAGATGTTAAGTCGCATAGCGCTCAGAGCCATTTGAACCATTTTCACTAAACTGTGTAACACACTGCCTGCCCTACCTTCCTATTCATAACGAATCTTACTCCCGTTATACCGTTTTGTGCTGCTGTTGATATTACCCCATACTTATCTGACCAGAAATCCTCGTTTTCTTTCCGTTTCACTTCACTGACTCCTACTGTATCTGAATTGAGACTTTGCGTATCGCTATTTATATATTATAGTTTCCCTGCTATGTTCAACTTCGTGACATTCCACACCCCCACTCGTAGAACTTTATCCTTTCGTTCATAATTCAGTCTTTCTCTCATTGTCACCTCCAACTTGAAAGTCCCCTCCCGTAGATTCGAAAAGGGGGATTATTCGGCAATCTTTTGCCAATGGAGAGATCAACAGACACTTTTTCAATAGGAAGGCGCAAGTCATGTGGATACACGTTATGTGTCTATAAAGCAGTGGTTTCCATTGTCTTCTGTATCCTAATTCTGTTGTCATTGGTTATACCTAACCCTGGGACAAAAGAGTACCCTGAACCTCTGTCCGTTGGCAGTACGAGGGTGACTTCTTAGGTCGCCAGTGCTGATTATTAATCAAAATTTAAGCAGTGGCGGGTTTTGAACAGAGGACGAAGGGCATTTTGAGTATAGTCAAAGACGGTACCACTAGATCACGGACATTAAATTATTGATTTTAATACTTGCTTGACGTTTAACTGATGTTTCACAACTGATATGAAAAAGAAGTGTTTCAGTGTTTCATGTAATCATAGTCTGACCGTCGAACGAAACCTTAAAAAATTGCGGAAGTGACTCTTAAGTCATTGGAGTGGCAGAATTTATGTATGCAGAATGGTCGGGCTACAGTGTGTCATTTCCGTTGAGTGCTATAGTAAAATGTGAGAAATATATAGCACGAAAAAGAGAGAAACACACACACGCCAGAGAAAGAGAGAGAGAGAGGGAATGGGGTGAGGGCGGGGACCTCATCAAATCTAAAGTATTCGCGAAACTAGATTATTTACAATTACTACTAGAAAATTAATTGCGAACTGACTATCACGAATAAATCAATTTAAACATAGCGCTCTAAATTCACGGTTCACTGCATGGTGTTTAATGGCCAGCAGTCGACTCACTCACAATTATTGAAATTAATATTTCCCTACACCCCTCCCAGCGATGATGAAACAAGCAGACGTTGCAATGAAACCATTAACTGATGCCGATATTAAAAGTGCGTGAGTGAAATATAGTTAAATGTAACAAATTTTCATTTCCCTTTCGTGGAATTTCTTGTTGAAACACTTTACGAGAATTACCAGCGTTTCGCTAGAAAGATGAAACGACTTCTACAGAAGTAATAAGCGCCATGATCGCCCCCTTCCGTGTGACCCCGATTGGCATCAGTAGGTTCACACTGGTTAACATGGTAGTGGACATCGTAGACGTTTTTAGAGAAGAGATTATCTGGCATGTGGAGTAAAACTTTGGCCAACGAAGCTATGATCTCCGTTCATTTATTGCTCTATGATCGAAGATCGTAGGCTGTCGTTTCTATTCTATACAGCGAAGTTCCGCTTTACCCATCATGTTCCAACTACACTTCACGCTACTGTGTGTTGCAGTAATTCACTAGGCGGTATTAATAAAAAAAACTAGTTGCGTTCACATCTTCCAGATTGTCATTGTGGTTTAAACGGTATATGGCGACCTTTCGGAGTACGCCAGATGTCTTGTGTGTGTGTGTGTGTGTGAGAGAGAAAGAGAGAGAGGGGGGGGGGGGGGGATTTCAACCACTACTAGATGTAGAGATAACTAGTCAGTGAATGATGTCATGAGTTGACTTTGCAAGTCCTGTCAATTCGTGGGACGTCAATCAATGCTTATCTTCTGCTTTGCACTACAACTGACTCGGAATTCAGTAACGTCTCTCCACATGTACTGTAAAACACGACTTCTTTGATGAGATGTTGCTAAGCTCCTCGTTTTGTTGATGTAGCAGGCAGAGACCCTATTGGCAGCACTGATAATTTTGTCCCATGTATTAGAGTTCCGTAATGTCTGGTTTAGGTCGTTTACGATCTTTCATATACGATCTGCAGTTTAATGCTACAAGGTAGAAGGTTTTGCTTTAATATCATACCAGAGCTCGTGAAATCTGTATACTGTACCTACGTTTCTCCTTTTGACCAGTTCAGATGGATCTCACTAAACTTAAACACTTTCTCTGATGACCGTATGCCCAACGAAATATTTGGTCACACCTTCATCGACGAAGCACAACTGAGATTGTATTTCAGTGGTGGTGTTCATAATTATACCTTCTCTTAAATATCGGTTACGCCCGTGATGGGGTACATATTAATCCGATGACTTTCTCATTAGACTTTGGCAGATGTGAGATTACACTACAGAGGAAAGTAACACTCTACTACCGGGACTGCTGTACTGAAGGACGTCAACATCGTTAATAACTCAGATTGTACGAATGGGTTCCTGATATACTCTGATAAGCCAAAACACTACGTCCACCTGCTTGACACAGTGTGGATCCACTACTACTGCAGACATCGTAAGTGACATGATTTAACAGGTCCTTGGCAGGTATCAGGAGGTATATGGAAACAGATGTTCCGGAACAGGTCACGAAATTGCCGTACATTAAGAGTTGGTTTCTTGTTTTGGGGAAGGAGACCAGACAGCTAGGTCATTGGTCTCTTCGGATTAGGGAAGAATGGGGAAGGAAGTCGGCCGTGCCCTTTGAAAGGAAGCATCCCGGCATTTGCCTGGAGCGATTTAGGAAAATCACGGAAAACGTAAATCAGGATGGCCGGACGCGGGATTGAACCGTCGTCCTCCCGAATGCGAGTCCAGTGTCCAACCACTGCGCCACCTCGCTCGGTCGTACATTAAGACCCGATGGTTTGTGACCGCGGAACTGATACCACATGCATGGGCGGCGAAACGTTGACCCTGATTAGGCAATTTATGTAAGATGTAAAGGACATGGTGTGTGTGATACAGTAAATTTTGTTAGTGATGTGACTGTATATTTTTATAAATAAAGTCTCTAAGCTTGAAAAAATTCTACTCATTGATCTTTACAAAAGCCTAGAAGCGATTGTTGGTGTTGTAGTTCGCAGAGCCACACTCTATGTGAGGCACACATGTGCATCACTGTTAGTCGCTCGTGTGCATTGATGCAATTCGGAGCTGTACGTCTCCCGTGATGTGGAATTATTTCCCTACCTCGGTGGCCCAAGCTTGAAGCCGCAAGTTGAGGGTTTGATAAGGTGCTCGGCTATATAAGCGGTGACCCATCCGGCCTTACTGCCAGTCTGTATCGGTTTGCTGCACGAGAAACTGCTTTAAACGACTCTCTAGATGCGTCGTTAAAGGAGGAGGCGTTGTTCACGCGCTATTGTTTATAAAGCTACTGATAATGTTACATCTTCTACAGGGATTATGCTTACCAGTAGTATTCCGCAAGCCACCATAAGGTGGGTCACGGAAGGTGCCTAATACCATTACTATTCCTCTCCTTTCTCGTTCCACTCACAAATAGAGCGAGTGACAAACGACTGTCTATAGGCCTCCGTACGAGCCCTAATCCCCCTTATCTTGTCTTCGTGGTCCATTCGCGAAATGTGTGACACTAGAATCGTTCTGCAGTCGACCTGAGATGAAGGCTCTCTGAACTTTCTCAATTGTGCTCCTAAATAGGAAGTCGGATTGCCTCCATTGTTTCCCATTTGAGTTCCCAAAGCAAATCTTTAATACTGGCGTGTTGTTCTAGCCTAACGGTAACAAATCTAGCAGCCCGCCTCTGAATTTATTCGTTCTTCCTTTTATCCGACTTGGTGCGGATCCCATTCTAGAACAGCACTGAAAAATGATCTGCACTAGTTTCCTATACGCGGTGTCGTTTAGAAATGAACCACATTTTACTAAAATTCTTCCAGTAAACCGTAGTCGACCATTCGTCTTCTTTACCACAATTTTTAAATTCTTATTTCACTTCAAATTGTAATCGACCAGACTGGGTCAAAGAGTGCACTACTGATGTATTTGAGCATTATCCTGTTGCTTCTCCTACTCACCTGCAATGAGATACATTTTTCTACACTTAGAGATAGCTATCATTCATCAGACTAGCTACAAAGTTTGGCTGTCTCGTATTCTGCAAGAATCATTCAGCGATGACACATTTCCATAGACCATAGTGACTCACATATCTGGGAACCTAATCTGCATACCAGTATCGTTGTTAACAGTCGGTGTTCCGTAGGGTTACTATGAGGCGAATTTGATGGCCAGTTTATCAAAGCGAGTTCACTATCACGTTTCTTAACATTTTCCTGATTATGAGATTGTGAGACGGTTCCAAGGCGCCATGGGCAGGCGGGTAACATGTCGAAAATGAAGGGACGCGAGTGACCATCAACAATGCTGTAGTTCACAGTCATGATTGAGGCTTAGATTACTGCCGCTGGTCCCATGGAAGTCCAGGTAGATTCTCTCCATTGCGTAATAGTTTCCCCCTCGGAATTAGCCCGTAGCGCGGTGCGTGTTTCGAGTAATCCTTTCAAGGTAATGACAACGCATAAAGACACAACCATATGCCTAGTGTAAGAAGAAACGTCGGTCATACGACCAGGTGACATGTTTCCATTGATCCATGGTCCATCTCGGTCCTCCAGCGGCCGTGAGAAATTGACTATTTCATTAAATCAACTTGGGAACACACAGGGCTAGACAGTTGAGCCAGTATGGTACTGAGTCGTCACACCCGCCACGGATTTCGGCGGCTAAGCCTACGAGCACACGCTTCTCGTCATGAGGCTTGTACAACCAAAACCTCGTAGCCTACCCGTTTTTTCACAGTCTTTCGGCTACTTTACATACATGCTCACGACAGTTTCCCGCTAAAAGCCGACCAGATACGCTGTTTCCGCTACACTCGAGCCGAGGCGCTGGGTTGTAACACTCTGCTCGTTGTCAGTGAATTTCCCATTTGTGATCCGTACTGTCCCTGGAAAGATTCATAGTTCATTTTTGCCTTTATTTTTCGTACACTCTCATGCGCCCAAAGCTCCAGGTGGCGGTCAGTCACACGGTAGCCAGTTTTTAAAATGTTTTGGCTCATGAGTTTTTGTTTTGCACTGTTAGTACATTTGCGGGTATGGAAGAAGTAGTGGCCATCATTTATACTCTCCCCTTCGTTAAGTGTACTCGTATTATCATCTCTTTATACATGTGGAATACGGAAGTGCTCTAACCTTCACACTACGAATACAAAGTAGAATGTTTTAAGAAAGAAAACGTGGTAAAAGCTGACATTATTCTTTTTATTTTCCGTGAAATTGACCAGTTTCAAACATGGGTCGTTTTGAAGCTCATATTTAAGGTTGCAACTCCATTCCACATTCTGACACATCGGTGGTATATGTAGACCGGTATACATTGAATTTTTGTGTGTATGTGGAACAAAAAGAGTGCAGTTGTGTATATGATTATGTCCATTTGCCGACATAAACAGAAAGCTGCCATATCATAGTATCTGTTTGAGTCAGCTAAAGGACGTAATAATATCTACTACTGTATTGTTTTTGTGCTGCGTAAACACAGGAATACGCGTATACTGGACTACATGCGCTAGTAATCTATTAAAATGTGGAATGAAGTTGAAAGCTTAAGATATTTGCTTAGAAATGACCCACGGTTGTGAGTAGATAATTGCACGGTGAGTACAGAGAATACAGCTCATTTGGACCATGTTTCTATTTTCAAAACACACTGAGGCTGTGGACCACCACAAAAGTAACATCTTAAAATGTACACTACTGGACATTAAAATTGCACACTACGAAGGTGACGTGCTACAGACGTGAAATTTAACCGACAGGGAGAACATGCTGTGATATGCAAATGATTAGCTTTTCAGGGCATTCACACAAGGTTGGCGCCGGTGGCGACACCTACAACGTGCTGACATGAGGAAAATTTCCAACCGATTTCTCATACACAAACAGCAGTTGACCAGCGGTGCCTGGTGAAAGTTATTGTGAGGCCTCGTGTAAGTAGGAGAAACGCGTAGCATCACATTTCCGACTATGATAAAGGTCGGAATGTAGCCTATCGCTATTACGGTTTATCGTATCACGACATTGCTGCTCGCGTTGGTCGAGATCGAATGACTGATAGCAGAATATGGAATCGGTGGGTTCAGGAGGGTAATACGGAACGCCGTGCTGGATTCCAACGGCTTCGTATCACTAACAGTCGAGATGGCAGGCATCTTATCGGCATGGCTGTAACGGATCGTGCAGCCACGTATCGATCCCTGAGTCAACAGATGGGGACGTTTGCAAGACAACAACCATCTGCACGAACAGTTCGACGACGTTTGGAGCACCATGGACTATCAGCTCGGAGACCGTGGCCGCGGTTACACTTGACGCTGCATCACAGACAGGAGCGTCTGCGATGGTGTACTCTACGACGAATGGCAAAACGTCAATTTTTTCGGATGAATCTAGGTTCTGTTTACAGCATCATGTGGTCGCATCCGTGTTTGGCGACATCGCGGTGAACGCACATTGGAAGCGTGTATTTGTCATCGCCATACTGGTGTATCACCCGACGTGACGTTATGAGGTGCCATTGGTTACACGTCTCGGTCACCTCTTGTTCGCATTGTCTGCACTTTGAACATTGGACTTTACATTACAGATGTTTTACGACTCGTGGGTCCACTCTTCATTCAATCCCTGAGAAACCCTATATTTCAGCAGGATAATGCCCAACCTCATGTTGCAGGTCCTGTACCGGCCTTTCTGGATGCAGAAAATGTTCGACTGCTGCCCTGGCCAGCACATTGTCCACATCTCTCACCAATTGAAAACGTCTGGTCAATGCTGGCCGAGCTGCTTTCTCGTCAGAATACACCAGTATCGTGTTGAAGCTGCAAGGGCAGCTGTACCTGTACACGCCATCCAAGCTCTCTTAGACTCAATGTCCTGGCGTATCAAGGCCGTTATTACGGCCAGAGGTGGTTGTTCTGGGTACTGATTTCTAAGGATCTATGCACACAAACTGCGTGAAAATGTAATCACATGTCAGTTCTAGTATAATACATTTGTCCAATGAATACCCATTCATCATCTGCATTTCTTCTTGGTGTAGCAGTTTTAATGGCCAGTAGTGTAGAAAGTGGCTAAGCTATATTGATGTGGAACTTACTTGATCAACCCGAGACGGTCCACAGCCGATCCCAAAGAGTTGCCTTTACCTCGTGGTTGCTTCGGATAGCTGCTCGGTCGGACGCGGACGAATCGTGGTGGTGATAATTAACGTTGGTACGCGGGCCAGCTCGGATGGTTTGTCGCCGCGCTCTGCCTTGTGGTTTTGATACAAAGCTGAGCAGCATTAATAATATGGTTTTGAGGGCATGAAGTCGTTACAGGTCCATTGTGTTGCGGGTCCTGTACTTCGGCGCGGGGTGCTGTGTGTGACCAACAGAGGGACCGGCCAGTACACCCCAGGTGTGCCGTTATGATCATGGTCCAAAGTAAACTGAATTTGAATAAATGGAGGCGTCTGCTAAATCCTGTCTTCACGGTTTGCCAAGAAATCACAGTGGGTCGGTAACGGGCTCATGGAACCTGTTTGTGGAAGTTACAGTACTGCCTTTCGAAAACGGTGAGCAATGACCAGTTTACACGTACGTGACTTCTTGTCTTCCCTGTGTCATAACAGGTTGAAAGTTGTGCTCTCCCTTAACATCTTGGGTGTTACGTTTTAATTGTGTCTGTCACGTTAGGAAGTTGCTTCCGTGTAGCGTTACGGCACCCTGCTGTGCTGCTTGTGCACTGTTTTTGATTTTGAAAAATTTGGTTTTTCCTTTTGAAATAGTAAAGTAGCAGTGCCAAGCCGCCAGCAGCTCTATTTGTCTGTTATCAATTTAAAGCATATTCCTTTTCAGTTAATTCCCTACTGCGCCTGCTAAGAATGTGTTGAGAAGAGAGAAGGGTACCTACTTAAGATTTTAGATGCCAGCCGTTAATTTTAATTGCTGCACTCGCCGGCTAGGTTTAAAGTTTCGTTTGTTTTATAGATAAGATTTAGTACTCTCGTGCTAATCTCTGCTTGTTTTGGCAATATTTGTGTTTCTTTACTTTTAAATGACGTTAATTATTTAACGATTTGTTGGTCAAAAGTCACATATAGTGCCATGTTTTCTTTTAGAGGGCCGTTTTAGATTAATTTGGTGGTTCACTGAAATATTTCATGTCTAGTAATCGTTTCATTTTATGTGTGTTTTAGAAATTCCTGTCCATACTTTTGTAAACCGTTGTGTAAAACTGATTTCAGGCGGCCAGTGTTGGCGTTCACTTAGGACCTGTAGCTGGTTCCTTCCGCACGTAGTATTATTTGTTGAATTCAGTGTCCTAATGGTTCAGTTTCATGAGCATCCATTTTCGTTTGATTTTGAGAATGTTTTTTCAAATATATTCTTTGAACCCGAAGTTCAGATCTTCTGGGTCACATGTTCAACCACCTTACACTACCGTGACTGGGCTTTTATTTCTGTGGTATTTTTCTAATTAATTCTGTGTTTCCGTTTATGTGTTTGGTCTTTCCATCATATGATTTTGTTGTGATTGTGAGGGACTGAAGTAAGAAATCTGAGTAATGTAACCAATGCAGAACGTAAGGTGGTTCTAAAATCTGATGTGAATCGACCACAGCTTCCGGACAACCAAAGGTAATAATGAGAATGTTACCGCCGCGCGGAGTGACCGCGTGGTTTAGGGCGTCATTTGACGGACTGCGCAGTCCCTCGCACCGGAGGTTCGAATCCTCCCTCGGGCTTGGGTGAGTGTGTTGTTCTTAAGTTAGTTTAAGTAGTGTGTAAGTCTAGGGACCGATGACCTGAGCAGTTTGTTTCCTTAGGAATTCACACACATTTGAACATTTGAATACGTTTTCATGAAAGCAATGGACACCGTAACACCAAGCACTTGGTGAACCATGATTTTAGTGTATCGAATCCCACCACTCAACTTGATACGATACAGGATGTTGGTTTTAACTTGGAAGAACAAATAAATACCTAATTCACATCGCACAAAAGAAACGATCCAGCCGATAAGTTATCTTCAATGGGACATCTGGCTGCGCTAAAACTTGCCGCCTCCATTCCTCTTCCCTTGGGAGGTGAGGTTTAAAATTTATTTTCGAACGGGGGTGCACCAGTGTTATTGCATATTTAGACGGCAAGCAAAAAATACGAGGTATTCTTTACAAACATTTTTCCCATTGGTGATAGATGACGTTGTAATCTACGAAATTGATTTTTTTTGTTGCAATTAAGAACCGACTCATTTCACTCTGCATTACATTTGTGATAAGAAATAAATGAATTTATTCTAAACATTTGATATTTTTGCTGCAAAATTAATTTAGTTTTGCAAAATTTGTTGTACACAACTGCCGTTGTTGCAGTTCCCGTAACAGTTGCTCTGTGTGTTCACAGAGCGGGGTGACGCAGTAGTTGGCATATTGGACCCGCATTCCAGAAGACGACGGTTCATATCTGGTCCGGCCATCCTCATACAGGTTTTCCGCGATTTCCCTAAGTCGCTCCTGGCAAATGCCGGGATGTTTCCTTTGAAAGGGCACGTCTGATTCATTTCCCATCATTGACACTGTCTGGGTTTTGAGCTCCGTCTCTTATGACCTCGATGTCGACGGGATGTTAAACCTCATCTTCCTTCCTTTATCTAATAGTTCTTTTTCGGCAGTAACAGTCTCACAAGATAGCGACTATCACCAAAATGCTCGGCATAAAGAGCAATCGCATCATCCAAATATTTTGGAACCTCACCACGAATTAAAATTATTCCGATTCTGTCTTCTACATTACTTTAAACTTATCACAAAAGGCTCCGGAGAGTAGTGAAGATGAGTCGTAGATTCCAACGCTTTTATGGGACTCGCGACGGGGTGAGGCACAGAGTAAAGGGCGTGCATATAAGAGTTCTCTCGATATGCTGAGTATGTATCCGTGGCAGTTGAATCTGCGGCTGTTATTATGAATACTTGTTTTGTAAATAAAACCACCCTTCCCCGCTGCCACTTAATTTATTTATTACAGACCCATGTCGCCTTTTTCTTTTTTTTTTTTTCTAAGGCATCATCAGTGGCATGTATAAAGGTACAGTTTTGTTATTTTTAGATTATTAAACAGTTCACGCCACGATTTTTTAATGTAAAAAAAGTAATTACTTACGATTTGTTGTTTTGCGTTTCCTCTCATCTACTCTGGAGGTCTCACCACCACTTTATTACTGACATATAAGCCTATTTCAGTTCTGACCTTCTTCACGCTTTTCACCATATTTCTCCTTTTTGTGGTGTACTATTGTTCATTTGCCACTCGATATAATTACTTCGTTGGACACTGCTCTTAGCCCGCATCTCGAGGTCGTGCGGAAGCGTTCTCGCTTCCCGCACCCGGGTTCGATTCCCGGCGGGGTCAGGGATTTTCTCTGTCTCGTGATGGCTGGGTGTTGTGTGTTGTTTATATAGGATGATATTATTATACTAAGACTCTTTCGGAGCGTTATTCTATTATTTTATTTGTTAGTATAAATAATGAATTGCTTGGCATGTGTACTTAACCATTCAACAGGGTTTTCCTTTCTGCTTTAGTTTTCTGTACGTGGTAATTTTCTTGCAGGGTTAGGAGGTGTTTTTTGTTGTTGATTCTAATTATTTTCATGTCATCTTTACTAGTAATTGGTTTGTCCCTTATGTGTTCTGCAAATATGGAGTGGTTTGTCCCTTATTTCCAGGCTCTCGTGTGTTCTTTGTATCTAACATCAATTGTTCTACCTGTTGGTCCTATGCATCTGCCTTCACAAGTGTTAAACTGTGGCTGATACATATCTGCTTTCTGATATATGTGTCTGTTTTTTGTCAGCTTTGGGTTGTATTTTTGTATAGAATTGTCTGTTGTAAATCTTATGTTTATTCCCTGTCTTTTGGAAATGTTGTTGATTTTATAGCTCATATGGCTCTGAGCACTATGGGGGACTTAACATGTGAGGTCACCAGTCCCCCTAGAACTTAGAACTACTTAAAGCTAACTAACATGCCCGAGGCAGGATTCGACCTTGCGACCGTAGCAGTCGCGCGGTTCCGGACTGAAGCGCCTAGAACCGCTCGGCCGCCGCGGTCGGCTTGTTGATTATACGGTTGAGTTTGTGTTTGTATGTGATTGTGTACCAACTTGAGTTAACTTTCATCTTTTCCTGATTATCCTGTGTAGATGTTGCGGGACGTCGTGTTTGTATTTGGTTCTGTTATGTTTTTGTCTGTGGTTTGGTGCTTTCTACCTTTATTTCACTTTTAATTTTGTTGTTTAGCATTCTCACTATGTTATTATTGTAACCTTATTCTCTGCTACTTGCATTATTATGTCCAGATCCATTTGTAACTTTCTTTGGTGATTGGTACTGTGTTGACCCTATGGAGCATGTGTCGGAGTGCTGCTTTCTTTTGTGCGTGTGGGTTGTTCGAGGTGTGGGAAAGATGATGTCCATTGCTGTGCGTTTGCGGTAAATTTCAAACATATGCTTATAGGTTTGTTTAGCTCTGAGCACTATGGGACTTAACATCTATGGTCATCAGTCCCCTGGAAATTAGAACTACTTAAACCTAACTAACCTAAGGACACCACACAACACCCAGCCATCACGAGGCCGGGAACCGAACCCGGGAACCGGGGCGTGGGAAGCGAGAACGCTACCGCACGACCACGAGATGCGGGCATTGGTTTGTTTCCTTCGCTCAGTATTCACGTTTAATATAAAAGATAATCGAAGGCATTTATATGGTGTACTGTTCACCATGAACCGTAAAACGATTTTCGGAGCAACTATGCGGATGCCTTTTCTTTAACTCCTTCCCTTACAAAAATATATATTTGTTAGCGGTAAATATTACGTGCTAATAACGACAATGAGATACTGTGGAGGCTCTGTATATTAACGACCAAAGGAACCAACATTTTCGCCGGATCAGTAAGCACAAGCCGCTGATTCACTTGCTGTGTCATTTCATTTATAGCTCTAACAATACATGTTACATCTGCAACACTATGGTTTAACGGTAACCATTTTACCACTTCAAATTTAGATTAACCGCGAAGCTTGTTTATCGTCGTCTGCATCCGTATTGGCACAATTGTCGCGACGCACAGATTCCCGCCACGAATGAGGCCTTCCGTGGATCGGCGTTAATCCGCATCGGGCCGTAGGCGGAGCAGACAATTTGGCACGTAACCCACACCTCGCTCTGACCGTGCCCTGATACACCCCGCCCCTTTCCACTCCCTCACACCCTCTTCTCACCCTCTCGCCACATAACCCCTATCCCACCGCTCAGATATCGTGCCAAGTGGGCGGAAAGCGGGACACATCGTTCCGAACATGCTAATAGGTTTGCTGTACATCAAATTACTAGGCACATTTATACGGCGCGTCACGGACGATAAACAGATAATGTCCGAGTGATAATGACTGAAGTGTTGTAAGCGTAGTCATCTACTGTGTGATTCATTAAACAATTTGCATGCGCAAATTTCGTACCGGTTCTGCAAGATAATTAAGCGTACGACGTGTGTGGTACACCGAAATTCCGGCCGTGGAACAACAGCTGCTGGCTTTCAATAGCAAAGTTCTGAAATTTAATTATTGACGTTTTATGTTTGAAGTGTTCGAAACTGAGGCATTGCTCGTAACAGAATAGGCATTGCATCAGTTGTCGGTAAAAGATATTTCCATTTACTTCATTCAGAGCACTGTTGATACAAGTAGCCCGAACTACGCGTAATGAACCGTAGACCAGCATACTCATTATGTTACTAGCTCTATCAGTTTCAAAATCTGAGATTTATTCATCAATATTTAAAACGGCTGCAGGTTAGTAATTAACAACGTAATAATAAGGAAAATAGCTTCAGACATTGCACCTAACAAGAACGATTGCGTGTATGAAATCTTATGGCACTTAACTGCTATGCTCATTAGTCCCTAATCTTACACACTACTCAAAAGTGCCTGTCTCGGCCTTTACGTTACTGAAGCCAACCCGGCTGTGGTCTAACCAATCTTCAGTTTCGTTTTCACTATACTGTGTATTATATGAGTCAAAATCGTAGCTGTATCAACTGTTCAGATAACTGCATAATAGTTCTTCCATTTATCAGCCCTAACTTTCTTCGGGATTTTGTGGATATTAATCTTCACGAAGTCCAAACGGTATCTAGGGTCACTTATTCTATGCACGTATTACAATAATTTTTTGATTGCTACTTCCTCCAAGAAGTAAATAAATTCATAAGAATTTTATCTATTCGGCCGAGCGGTTCTAGTCGCTTCAGTCTGGAACCGCGCGACCGCTACGGTCGCAAGTTCGAATCCTGCCTCGGGCATGAATGTGTATGATGTCCTTAGGTTAGTTAGGTTTCAGTAGTTCTAGGTTCTAGGGGACTGATGACGGCATCAAATCTCGCTATTTTCCACCTTCTTCTGATGTTTCTACCCCCTTCATAGACGCTCTTCTCACTCAACTGTCTACTCTCTCTGCATTTGTAGCAGTTGAATTTCTTTGGCATTAAAGGTATTGTCGACTATGATATAAAATTTTTAGAAAGTTATTTTCACGAATTCCGTAATCTGAATCTGTCCATCAGGTGTCTAGTTCCGTTCGGATTACTTTAAGTTTATCCTGCAGCTTTTTCCCTTTCGCAATCCTTATACTTTCTACTTTTTTTCATTCCTTCTTTGCAGTATTACCGTTTTTCCTGATGTTAATTTGTACCATCCTATTTATCCATTCAATTAAAATTATTTCGTCCGTTAAACACTTTTTCTTTGAATTATCTTTTTTATATCGATATTGGGCTGACCCATTTCGTAATGATGTCGGAAGAACAGAAACATAACGGTGGGGACCTCTTAAAAGAAGTTAAGGAAGATATAAACAATGAATATACGAAAATGAACATGTATAAAAGACGAATGTATGGAAGTGAAGCAGCTTTATATGACAATGAAAATCAAAATCCGACATAAACAAAAGAAGAAATTGATATCTTCTAACGTAAGTTGGCATACATGGAAAAATAAAACGCGGTATATATACTATGTGATCAAAAGTATCCGGACACTAGGCTGAAAATGACCTAAAAGTTCTTGGCGCTCTCCATCGATAATTTGGGAATTGGGTATGGTGTTTGCCCACCCTTAGCCTTGATGACAGCTTCCATTCTCACAGGCATACGTTCAATCAGATGCTGGAAGGTTTCTTGGGGAATTGCAACCCAATCTTCATGGAGGGACTGCACTGAGGAGAGGTATCTATGTCGGTTGGTGAAGTCTGGCACGAAGTCGGCCTTCCAAAGCATCCCAAACGTCTTCCTTAGAATTCAGGTCAGGACTGAGTGCAGGCCAGTCCATTACAGAGATGTTATTGTGTAACCACTCCGACACAGCCCGCGCATTATGAATCCCGATCGTGTTGAAAGATGCAGTCAACATCCCCAGACTGGTCTTCAACAGTGGGAAGCAAGAAGGTGCTTAAAACATCAATGTTGGCCTGTGTTGTGATAGATCCAGGCAAAACAACAAACATAAAAAACACGACAACACCACAACACCACAGCGCCAGAATTTTACTTTTGGCGCTACACACGCTGACAGATGACGTTCACCGGGCATTCGCCGTACACAGACCGTGCCATCGGATCGCCACAATGTGTACCGTGATTCATCACTCCACACAACGTTTTTCCACTGTTCAATGGGCCAATGTCTAAGCGCCTTACACCAAGTTAGGCGTCGTTACACACTTACTTTCTAATTATAGTCATCGTACTAATAAGAGGCGCTTATTGTATCGATTAATATTGAGACAGTGTGAAAGAGGCATAAAGGTGCATGGCAAATTCATGTAAATATGAGACAAGCGCTACGTAAATTCGGAGGTATGCTACCAGTCAATCCGCTGAATGTATACGCATTTCGAGCAATTTTAATCTCCAGATATGATTTATATATGCGAATCGTAGTTGTATGTACAGAGTTTTGAACCATTCCGCTTATTTAAATCTGTTACAACAGTCAGCTATACAACAAATACCAATGATACGGAGAATGATAGTGTGCGAATAATGCTTCAGTTTCCGTAAAGACAGATGACGATACAAAATAAGTTACCTGAAAATAAAATAGAATTTCATCCCTAAAGACATTTGAAACGGCACTAAATCGTTAGTTTAATACCTGCCACAGCTTAAAACTTGTGGTTTTTCAGGATACTTTCACACTGGTGTACCTGGAAACCATTTGACTATGCTTCCATAGCGTAACTCATTAAAAAGGAAGTTCAGTAGTACGATAAAATGCAAAACAAAACATAACAATAGCTATGGTTATCCGACGTTTCCCTATTTGAAAAAAGAAAAAGAAGAAAATATAGCGATCTAGCAACTGTGGTTGTAGTCGGAAACAAGAGAATTATGCTTTCACTTGTCTGTTCAAAACCTTACGTCAGTTTTATTCCAGATTTCGATTCGGGATTATTATGATGCCTCTGGAACGCGCGTACTAAAATCCACGGTTCTTCTGATTTTTCAGTACTGGCAATTCATTGACGTTTAATATCAGCAGTGAAATTACGTAGAGACTGCACTCGGCATGAAAGACATGAAGGCATGAAGTGTAGTGACGACAAATATTCTGTCCTGCGCATCTGAATGTAAAATCAATAAATATTCCTACTGTATGGTCGCAATGGTAACTGCTACATCAGTTGCAGATGTATAACTAACTAACTTCTTCATTAATCATTTATCTTATGGCGACAGTGGTGGATACTTTCGAAAGCTGGGATACTAATCGAGATTTAATAAGTGCAGCGTGAACATTTAGTAAAATATAAGCATTCGTCTGACAGTCGACGAACGATGAAGCTTGACGTTTGGAGCTAGATACATTTTTCGTGACGCTGTTGTAACCAATTTAGGGGCGCTGAGCAGTCGAGCAGGCGTGAGAGTTGCGTAAGTGACCCTGGCCCTGAGCGATGACATTGGACAGTGTCCTCGAAACGTCATTCACCGGAAAAGCGGATAAAAGAACCTACTTGCAATCGGCATATTACATTTGGCGTTGATAGGCGTGCTATAAATAACCCACTCGCGACGAGATCCGCCAGCATTATTGGGATCCATTAATATTGGAGGTCTGTCCATTACAACAAATCAGACGAAATATTTTGGCCATTAATGCGGCGGGCGATGGACGGCTCTCGTCAAAGCCGTCTTTTATGCGGTGTGGAGTGTGTGGGTGGCAGAGGGGGCGATCTGTTAGCTCTGCGGTGGGGGTGTGGGCGGGAGGCAGGGTGAGCGCGCGTGCATCAGTGCTGGTGACTAACCCTCCTGCACTCAGGTCCTTTCTGCTCACACTCTGCCGCACCCACCCCCCGCTTGGGAACCGCAGTTTTGAAACATGAACAATGTTGAACGCTCCCGCGTAAAGTGAATCCTAAATAAAATTGTTCCCCAATGGAGATATTGCATGCCTGCGCCAAGGCACCGTTATTTATCGAGGGTGAAAGGGGTCACGTGGCGTGGTGAAGGGTGGCGTTCTTGCAGGGAACATTCGCCGCCGCGGTGGGTGGGGTGGGCTGCAGTGTGGCGCTGATGGCCGCGACCATTAATCCTGCTGCCAACGTCGGCGCCAGGTAGCGAGCATTCTTTGGCCCTGCGCTGCTGCCTCTACCGTGCTCCCGACAAGCAGTGCTCCACCGTCTCTTCATTAAAATTTCACCTCCTCCATAGCTCGTAACAAATTTAACTGTTACCCCTGATTTTAAAGCATTGCATTTATGTACTTTAGCCACACAATACGTTCAACAGCAATTTTTCTGTCCCGTTGTGCAACACTCCAGCAAGCGTTTTTACAACCTCAACTTAATTATGTGGCTTGGCGTAACATCCTGATATTTACTGCGACCGTTGTAGTTGGCCATGTACACTTCAGGGGCATGTCACCAATGTTCCTTTCACTCATCTCGCGAATGACCGTTTATACCACTCACATTGACTGTATATGATGATTGCTACTTTTCATACGCAAATATTCCCATCATTCAACTCACTTATGACCGTGAATAGTACCCAGATTGACTGTAATTACGATTGCTACTTTCCATACGCTGCTTGAGTTTTGATAATACGAGAGGCATTCCATTAGTTATGTCATACATTTGTTTTCTCGGCCAATTTCTATTGAAAGAGAAAATGGTATTTGTTGTGGGACATCATCGAATATTCCCTCTTCAGCCGCTATATTTTCATGAAGTTCAAATACGCGGCGTCGTGAATGTTTACGGAGATCTGACACTGAACAAAAGAACTCGTGGCTGCTCAAGTGGACGTCTGTGTTGGTAGAGCGGACACGTCCACCAGTTGAGCCACTCAGATGAGTGTGCCTGCCGGCTTCCTTGCCGCCTACAGAAGACCAGAAAGAGCTACTAAGTACCAACTTTGCGGAATTGCTTGTTCGTTAAGAGGCTGGTAGTGACAGCTTCCTGTCGTATATCGTTCCAGACCATGAAACTTGGTGTCATCATTTCGAACCGAAAACAAAGCAGTAATCCATGCAGTGGAACAACCTATCTCTTCTCTGAAGAAAAGTATGAAAGCCGAACCTTCAGCCGATGAATTGATGGCAAAGGTCTTTTGGGACTCTGAAGTGGTTATTCTGCTTCATGTCCTCCCTCATGGTGCAACAGTCAACTGAAGTTTACTCCGCTACCCTCAGAAAGTTGAAGAGACGACTTCAGCCTCTTTATTGCAACAAAAATGCAATGAATTTCTCCTTCTCCGTGAGAACAGAGGGGCTCGGCAAGTCTGCGCATACGAGTGAGGAGCTCAAAAAACTTCATTCGCCTCAAAAGCCAGAATGTGGCACTTTCAACTTTCACCTGTTTGTCCACTAAAGGATGCAGTCGGTGGATGATGAGGAGTTTTGTTGCAGCTGCAAGGCGTCGGTTTCGACGTCGACCATGACACTGGTACCGCGTGTGTATACAGGCCCTACCAGTAAGGTGTTACAAAGTCGACACATTCAACAGAAATAGGTTTTTATAGAAAAAAGATTCAAATGGCTCTGAGCACTATGAGACTTAATTTCTGAGGTCATCAGTCCCCTAGAACTTAGAACTACTTAAATTTAACTAACCTAAGGGCACCACACACATCCATTCCCGAGGCAGGGTTCGAACCTGCGACCGTAGCGCTACGCGGTTCCGGACTGTAGCGCCTAGAACCGCTCGGCCAGTCCGGCCGGCTATAGCAAAAAGATTGAGGAATAATACCGTGTACTAGATTCTTGAATAAAAGCAAACTGATTTCAGAAAAAAAAATGCAGTCGTTTCATGTGATCGACCATAGACTTGATCACAACATAATGTATCGCCAATTTGAATTCATCAGATATTGCAAAAAAATACAGTGATCTTTTACCACATTATTTTATTGAATAATTGTCTCCAAAGAAACATCGGTATATTCGAAATTTTCCAACATTGAGAGAAGCGCCAGTTATCCGGAAACAGTACACCTGGCTAGTGGACGCACGTATCACCACGGTGCCATGTTACAGCAATATTCCGATTTCCAGGTGCAAATTATTATTATGCAAAATTTGCTTGCAAAATTTCGCGACTTTTGACAAAAAACTATGGAACAAAATGGGTTTCTCGTTTTAAGAAGCATCTTATTGCCATTAGTGGCTCTCCACATTCAGGAACACCTGCAGCATGAGGATCTTTAAATGCATTAATGGACAATGACCCACGCGAGTGTACTCGACAACTGGCAAAGGTGATGAACTACGATCCTTCCATCATCGCGCACCATTAGCTTGCGGTGGGCAAGATTCAAAATTCTAGTGTATAAGTACCACATGCTCTAAGCCAAAATCACAAAAATCAGCGGATGGCCATATATGCTTGTTCGTCATCAACAGATTCAATCCTACCCTGTATCATTCGCAGTGATGAGAAATGGTGCCTTTACGCTAACATAACATTCGGTTTAAGAATTATGAAAGAAGGTTGTTGAAGTGGAAGATACCTGTAGACACTACAAGGTTTCAGATTGGTTATATAATGATAAAACAAATTTTCGACTGTAAGACATTTTCCGGAGCCAGATGTTGACTCTGACTACAATTTTTTGGCCATGAGTTGTAGATTAAAACAGAAGAAATTATAAACAGCTAAAAATTTAAGGAGATGGTACTTGGATAAATTGAAGGAAGCACAGGTCGATTAGAGTTTCAGAGGGAGCTTTAGGGAAGGATTGACAAGAACATGGGAAAGGAATGGATAAGTTTGAGGCAGGAAATAGTGAATACACCAGAGGATCAAGTAGGTAAAAAAATGAGGGTCAAGAGGAATCCATGGTAACACTAGAAATATTTAATCGAAATAATGAAAGAAGAAGGTATAAAAGTGCAGTAAATGAAGCAGTAGAAAGCAAATAAAATCGTCAAAAAAATGCGATTGACAGGAAATGCAAAATGGCTAAGCAGAAATGGGTAGAGGACAAATGTAAGGGTTTAGAAGGAGAAATCACTAGTGGAGAGGTAGATAGCACCTACAATAAAATTAAAGAGCCCGCTGGAGAAAAGTGATCCACCTGTATGAATATCAAGAGCTGAGGTGGAAAACTAGTCGTAAGCAAAAAAAGGAAATCTGAAAGGGGGAAGGAGTATACAGAGGACCTCTACAAGAAAGATGTACTTGACAGCAGGAGTACAGAAGTGGAAGAGGACTTAGAGGAAGATGACATAGAGGTAAGATCATGCATCAAGTATTTGACAGAGCACTGAAAGGCCTAAGTCGAAACAAGAACCTGGGAGTAGACAGCATTCCGTTAAAACTACTGGTAGCCTGCGAAGCTCCAGTTCCGATTCAGCTCTCCCATCTGATGACCAAGATGTGTGACACAGGCGAGAAACCAATAAGTTTCAAGAAGAATACCATAATTCCAATTTCAAAGAAAGCAGGTGTGATAATTACCGAACAATCAGTTTAATAAGTCATCGTTGCAAAATACTAACACGAATTCCTTACAATAGAATGGAGAAACTGGTAGAAGCGGCGCAAGGAAATATCAGTTTTGCGTTCGAGGAAATGTAGAAACACGCGAGGCAATACTGACGACGTGACTTTTCACAGAAGGTAGGTTAAGGAATGGCAAAACTTAGTTTATAGCACTTGTAATATAGAGAAAGCTTTTGGCAATGTTGACCGGATTACTCTATTTGAACTTCAGATGGTAGCAGGGGAAAATATAGAGAGCGAAAGGCTATTTACAGCTTGTGCAGAAAGCAGATGACAGTTAAACGAGTCAGTCGGGCGGTGTGCCCGTGCGGTTCTATGTGCTTTAGTCTGGAACCGCGTGACAGCTCCGGTCGCAGGTTCGAATCCTGCCTCGGGCATGGATGTGTGCGATGTCCTTAGGTTAGTTAGTTTTAAGTAGTTCTAAGTTCTAGGGGACTGGTGACCACAGATGTTAAGTCCCGTAGTGCTCACAGCCATTTTTTTGAGTTATACGAGTCGAGGGGTGTGAGAGGGAAGCAGTAGTTGGGAGTGAGACTGGAGATGCAGCCTATCCCCAATGTTATCCGATCTGAACATTGGAGAAGCAGTAAAGTAAGCAAAAGTAGGAATTATAGCCCCGGGTGAAGAAATAAAAACTTCGTAATTCTGTCAGAGACGCCAAAGGACTTGACAACGTCTTGAAAGGAGAATACAAGATGAACAGCAACAGAAACAAAATGACGATAATGGAATGTAGTCGATTTAAATCAGGTGATTTTTATGTAATTAGATTAGGACATGAGACGCTAAACGTAGTAGATGAATATTGCTACTTCGGCAGCAAAATAACTGATGATGCAATATGTAAGAAAAACATAAAATGGAGATTGGCAGTCGCAAGAAAAGCTTTTCTGAAGAAGAGAAGTTTCTTAACATCGAGTACCGATATAAATGTTAGGAAGTTTTGTCTGAAAGTATTTGTGTGGAGTGTAGAAATGTATAGAATAGAAAAACAAGGAAAAGAAAGGAACAGTTTAGCTCTAACAAAGCAGTAATTCCCTGCACAAAGACGTGCTACTATTCACAAAGATAATGTTACTGATCCTGGTAGAGCATCGATGGTGTGATGTACTACGAATTGCTTCTACGAGGTGTAACATCTGACAGTTATTGTCAACAACTGAGACGTCTTGCTGACGTAGTCGAAGAACAACGACCAGGAAGACTGCGAGAAATGATGCTACCCAATGATAACACCCGCCAGCATCCTGCAGGAGGTGGGTTAGGGAGCCATACCGCACGCACCATTACCTGATCTTGGAAGCTCAGTTTTTCACCTTTTCCGCTTTCTGTCCAATAGTCTGCAAGCAACTTCCTTTCGGGCTGAAATTGCAATCCAATCATGGCTCGACGAGTTCTACGCCTATAAAACCACGTTTCTATAGTTGCTGCATCGAAAACTTACGTCAGCGATAGCAGACAGCTCTGATTTCCATTATTTTATAGTGGTGATCGTTCCTCCCTATGTAAGTCGGTGTCAACAAAATATTTTCGCGTTCGGAAGAGAAAAATGGTGAATGGAATTTCGTGAGAAGATTCCGTCGCAACGAAAAACGCCTTTCTGTTAACGATGTCCAGCCCAAATCCTGTATCATTTGTGTGACACTCTCTCCCATATTTCACCATTGCCGGCCGCGGTGGTCTCGCGGTTCTAGGCGCGCAGTCCGGAACCGTGCGACTGCTACGGTCGCAGGTTCGAATCCTGCCTCGGGCATGGATGTGTGTGATGTCCTTAGGTTAGTTAGGTTTAAGTAGTTCTAAGTTCTAGGGGACTTATGACCACAGCAGTTGAGTCCCATAGTGCTCAGAGCCATTTGAACCATTTTTATTTCACCATAATATTGTTTCGATATACTCCGTCAGTCCTATCTAATAAGGATCCCACACCGCGCAGCAATATTCTAAAAGAAGACGGAGAAGCGTAGCGTAGACAGTCTCCTTAGTAGGTCTGTTACATTTTCTAAGTGTCCCGCCAATAAAACGCAGTCGTTGGTTAGCCTTCCCCACAACATTGTCTATGTGTTCCTTCCAATTTAACTTGATCGTAACTGTAATACCTGGGTATTTAGTTGAAGTTACGGCTTTTAGATTAGACTGATTTATCACGTAATCGTAGTTTAACGAATTCCTGTTACCACTCATGTGGATGACCTCCAGCTTTTCGTTATTTAGGGTCAACTGCCAATTTTGGTACCATTCAGATATCTTTTATAAATAGTTTTGCAGTGTGTTTTGATCTTCTGATGAGTTTATTAGTCGATAAACTACAGCGTCATCTCCAAACAACTTGAGACAGGTGCTCAGATTGTCTCCCAAATCGTTTATATTGATAAGGAACAGATAAGGGCCTTTAACACTACCTTGGGGAACGCCAAAAAGCCAAAAATCATTCTTGTTTTACTCGATGACTTTCCGTCAATTACTACGAACCTCTACAACAGGAAATCACAAACCCAGTCACATACATGAGACGATATTCCATAAGTACGCAATTTCACTAAGAGCCGCTTGTGTGGTACAGTTTCAAAAGCCTTCCGGAAATCCAGAAATAAGGAATCGATCTGAAATCCCTTGTCCATAGCACTCAACACTCCATATGAATAAACTGCTAGTAGTGTTTCACAGGAACGATGTTTTCTAAACCCATGTTGACTTGTGTGTCAATAAACCGTTTTTTTCGAGGACATTCATAATGTTCGAACACAATATACGTTCCAAAATCCTGCTGCGTATCGTCTTTAACGATATGGGCCAGTAGTTTAGTAGATTACTCCTACTACCTTTCTTGAATATTGGAGTGAACTGTGCAACTTTCCAGTGTTTGGCTACGAATCTTTCGTCGAGTGAACGGTTGTCTATAATTATTATGTATGGAACTAGCTAATGCATGAGCATAATCCGAAAGGAACCTAATTGGTATACAGTCTGGACCAGAAGATTAACTTTTATAAAGTGATTAAAGTTGTTTCACTACTACGAAGACATTTACTTCCACATTACCCATTAACCATCGAACTTGCCGTTGGTGGAGAGGCTTGCATGCCTCAACGACACAGATAGCCATATCGTAGGTGCAACCACAACGGAGGGAAATTTGTTGAGAGGTCAGACAAACATGTGGTTCCTGAAGATCGGCAGCAGCATTTTCAGTAGTTGCAGGGGCAACAGTCTGGCTGATTGACTGATCTGACCTTGTAACACTAACCAAAACGGCCTTGCTGTTCTGGTACTGCGAACGGCTGAAAGCAAGGGGAAACAACAGCCGTAATTTTTCCCGAGGGCATATAGCTTTACTGTGTGGTTAAATGATGATGGCGTCCTCTTGGGTAAAATATTCCGGAGGTAAAATAGTCCCCCATTCTCATCTCCGGGTGGGGTCTACTCAAGAGGACGGCGTTATCAGGGAAAAGAAAACTGGCGTTCTACGGATCGGAGTGTGGAATGTCAGGTGCCTTAATCGGGCAGGTAGGTTAAAAAACTTAAAAAGGAAAATTGATAGGTTAAAGTTAGATATAGTGGGAATTAGTGAAGTTCGGTGGCAGTAGGAACAAGGCTTTTGATCAGGTGCATACAGGGTTATAAATGCAAAATCAAATAGGGGTAATTCAGGAGTAGGTTTAATAATCAATAAAAAAATAGGAGTGCGGGTAAGCTACTACAAACAGCATAGTGAACGCGTTATTGTGGCCAAGATAGACACGAAGCCCACACCTACTACAGTAGTACAAGTTTATATGCCAACTAGCTCTGCAGACGATGAAAAAAAAAATTATGAAATGTATGATAAAAGAAATTATACTGGAGACGAAAATTTAATAGAAATGGGTGACTGGAATTCGAGAGTAGGAAAAGGGAGAGAAGGAAACATATTGGGTGAATATGGATTGGGGGTAGAATTTTGCACAGGGCATAACTTAATCATAGCTAACATTTGGTTCAAGAATCATAAAAGAAAGTTGTACACATGGAAGAATCCTGGAAATACTAGAAGGTATCAGAATCGACATCAGACCAACACCGACAACGATAGTTCTGGTATAAATGCCGACGTCGCAAGCTGAAGATGAACAGATAGAGAAAATGTATGAGGATATTGATAGGGTAATGCAGTATGTAAAGGGGGACGAAAATCTAATAGTCATGGGCGACTAGAATGCAGTTGTAGTGGAAGGAGTAGAAGAAAAGGTTACAGACGAATATGGGCTTGGGACAAGGAATGAAAGAGGAGAAAGACTAATTGAGTTCTGTAACAAGTTTCAGCTAGTAATAGCGAATACCTTGTTCAAGAATCACCAGAGGAGGAGGTATACTTGGAAAAGGCCGGGAGATACGGGAAGATTTCAAGTAGATTACATCATGGTCAGACAGAGATTCCGAAATCAGATACTGGATTGTAAGGCGTACCCAGGAGCAGGCATAGACTCAGATCACAATATAGTAGTGATGAAGAGTAGGCTGAAGTTCAAGACATTAGTCAGGAAGAATCAATACGCAAAGAAGTGGGATACGGAAGTACTAAGGAATGACGAGATACATTTGAAGTTCTCTAACGCTATAGATACAGCAATAAGGAATAGCGCAGCAGGAATTACAGTTGAAGAGGAATGGACATCTCTAAAAAGGGTCATCACAGAAGTTGGGAAGGAAAACATAGGTACAAAGAAGGTTGCTGCCAAGAAACCATGGGTAACACAAGAAATACTTCAGTTGATTGATGAAAGGAGGAAGTACCAACATGTTCCGGGAAAATTAGGAATACAGAAATACAAATTGCTGAGGAATGAAATAAATAATAAGTGCAGGGAAGCTAAGACGAAATGGCTGCAGCAAAAATGTAAAGACATCGATAAAGATATGATTGTCGGAAGGACAGTCTCAGCATACAGGAAAGTCAAAACAACCTTTGGTGACACTAAAAGCAACGGTTGTAACATTAAGAGTGCAACGGGGATTTCACTGTTAAATGCAGAGGAGGGAGCAGATAGGTGGAAAGAATACATTGAAAGCCTCTATGAGGGTGAAGATTTGTCTGATGTGATAGAAGAAGAAACAGGAGTCGAGTTAGAAGAGATAGGTGATCCAGTATTAGAATCGGAATTTAAAAGAGCTTTGGAGAGCTTACGGTCAAATAAGGCAGAATGGATAGATAACATTGCATCAGAATTTCTAAAATCATTGGGAAAAGTGGCAACAAAACGACTATTCACGTTGGTGTGTAGACTATATGAGTCTGGCGGCATACCATCTGACTTTCGGAAAGCATCATCCACACAATTCCGAAGACGGCAAGAGCTGACAAGTGCGAGAATTATCGCACAAGCAGCTTAACAGCTCATGCATCGAAGCTGCTTACAAGAATAATATACATAATAATGGAAGAGAAAATTTAGAATGCGCTAGGTGACGATCAGTTTAGCTTTAGGAAAAGTAAAGGGACGAGAGAGGCAGTTCTGACGTTACGGCTAATAATGGAAGCAAGGCTAAAGAAAAATCAAGACATGTTCATAGGGCTTGTCGACCTGGAAAAAGCTTTCGACAATATAAATTGGTCCAAGCTGTTTGAGATTCTGAAAAAAGTAGGGGTAAGCTATAGGGAGAGACGGGTCATATACAATATGCACAACAACCAAGAGGGAATAATAAGAGTGGACGATTAAGAACGAAGTGCTCGTATTGAGAAGGAAGTAAGACAAGGCTGTAGCCTTTCGCCCCTACTCTTCAATCTGTACATCGAGGAAGCAATGATGGAAATAAAAGAAAGGTTCCGGAGTGGAATTAAAATACAAGGTGAAAGGATATCAATGATACGTTTCGCTGATGACATTGCTATCCTGAGTGAAAGTGAAGAAGAATTAAATGATCTGCTGAACGGAATGAGCAGCCTAATGAGTACACAGTATGGTTGGAGAGTAAATCGGAGAAAGACGAAGGTAATGAGAAGTAGTAGAAATGAGAACAGCGAGAAACTTAACATCAGGATTGAGGGTCACGAAGCCAATAAAGTTAAGGAATTCTGCTACCTAGACAGTAAAATAACCAACGACGGACGGAGTAAGGAGGACATCAAAAGCAGACTCGCTATGCCAGAAAAGGCATTTCTGGCCAAGAGAAGTCTACTAAAATCAAATACCGGCCTTAAATTGAGGAAGAAATTTCTGAGGATTTACGTCTGGAGTACAGCATTGTATGGTAATGAAACATGGACTGTGGGAAAACCGGAACAGAAGAGAACAGAAGCATTTGAGATGTGGTGCTATTGACGAATGTTGAAAATTAGGTGGACTGATAAGATAAGGAATGAGGAGGTTCTACACAGAATCGGAGAGGAAAGAAACATGTGGAAAACACTGATAAGGAGAAGGGACAGGATGATAGGACATCTGCTAAGACATGAGGAAAAGACTTCCATGGTACTAGAGGGAGCTGTAGAGGGCAAAAACTGTAGAGGAAGACAGAGATTGGAATACGTCAAGCAAATAATTGAGGACGTAGGTTGCAAGTGCTCCTCTGAGATGAAGAGGTTAGCACAGGAAAGGAATTCGTGGCGGGCGGCATCAAACCAGTCAGTAGACTCATGACCAAAAAAAAAAAAAAAATCATCAGATAGATTATATAATGGTAAGACAGAGATTTAGGAACCAGGTATTAAATTGTAAGACATTTACAGGGGCAGATGTGGACTCTGACCACAATCTATTGGTTATGAGCTGTAGATTAGAACTGAAGAAACTGCAAAAAGGTGGGAATTTCGGGAGATGGGACCTGGACAAACAGATAAAACCAGAGGTTGTACAGAGTTTCAGGGAGAGCATAAGGAAACAATTGACAGAAATGGGGGGAAAATACAGTAGAAGAAGAATGGGTAGCTCTGAGGGATGAAGTAGTGAAGGCAGCAGAGGATCAAGTTGGTAAAAAGACGAGGGCTAGCAGAAATCCTTGGGTAACAAAAGAAATATTGAATTTAATTGATGAAAGAAGAATATATAAAAATGGAGTAAATGAAGCAGGCAAAAAGGAATACCAACTTCTTAAAAATGAGATCTACAGGAAGAGCAAAATGGCTTAACTGGGACGGCAAGAGGACAAATGTAAGGATGTAGAGGCTTATCTCACTAGTGGTAAGACAGATACTGCCTACAGGAATATTAAAGAGACCTTTGAAGAAAAGAGAACCACTTGGATGAATATCAAGAGCTCATATGGAAACCCAGTTCTAAGCAAAGAAGGGAAAGCAGAAAGGTGGAAGGAGTATCTAGAGGGTCTATACAAGGGCGACGTACTTGAGGACAATAATCGGAAATGGAAGAGAATGCAGATGAAAATGAAATGGGAGATACGATACTGCGTGAAGAGTTTGACAGAGCACTGAAAGACCTGAATCGAAACAAAGCCCCGGGAGTAGGCATCATTCTTTTAGAACTACTGACAGCCTTAGGAGAACCAGTCCTGACAAAACTCTACCATCTGGTGAGCAAGATGTATGGGACAGACGAAATACCCTGTGACTTCAAGAAAAATATAATAATTCTAATCCCAAAGAAAGCAAGTATTTGCAGGCCACAGCTGCAAAATACTAACGCGAATTCTTTACAGACGAATGGAAAAACTAGTAGAAGCCAACCTTGGGGAAGATCAGTTTGGATTCCGTGGAAATATTGGAACACATGAGGAAATACCGACCCTACGACATATCTTGCAAGAAAGATTAAGGAAAGGCAAACCTACGTTTCTAGCACTTCTAGACTTAGAGAAAGCTTTTGAAAATGTTGACTGGAATACCCTCTTTCAAATTCTAAAGGTGGCATGGGTAAAATACAGGGAGCGAAAAGCTATTTACAATTTGTACTCAAAACAGATGGCAGTTGTAAGAGTCGAGGGACATGAAAGGGAAGCAGCGATTGGGAAGGGAGTGAGACAGGGTTGTAGCCTCTCCCCAATGTTATTCAATCTGTATGTCGAGCAAGCAGTGAAGGAAAAGAAAGAAAATTTCGAAGTAGGTATTAAAATCCATGGAGAAGAAATAAAAACTTTGAGGTTCGCTGATGACATTGTAATTCTGTCACAGACAGCTAAGGACTTGGCAGAGCAGTTGAAAGGAACGGACAAAGTCTTGAAAGGAGGGTATAAGATGAACATCAACAAAAGCAAGACGTGGATAATGGAATGTAGTCGAATTAAGTCGGTTGATGCTGTGAAATTAGATTAGGAAATGAAACACTTAAAATAGTAAAAGAGTTTTGCTATTTGGGGAGCAAAAAAACTGATGATGGTCGAAGTAGAGAGGATATAAAATTTCGACTGGCAATGGCAAGGAAAGCGTTTCTAAAGAAGAGAAATTTGTTAACATCGAGTATAGATTTAAGTGTCAGTGAGTCGTTTCTGAAAGTATTTGTATGGAGTGTAGCCTCGTATGGAGGTGAAACATGGACGATAAATAGTTTGGACAAGAAGAGAATAGGAGGTTTCGAAATGTGGTTCTGCGGAAGAATACTGAAGATTAGATGGGTAGATCACATAACTAATGAGTAGGTATTGAACAGAATTGGGGAGGAGTTTGTGGAACAACTTGACAAGAAGAAGGGACAGGTTGGTAGGACATGTTCCGAGGCATCAAGGGATCACAAACTTAGCATTGGAGGGCAGCGTGGAGGGTAAAAATCGTTGCGGGGGACCAAGAGATGATTACATTACGCAGATTCTTAAGGATGTAGGTTGCAGTAAGTACTGGGAGATGAAGAAGCTTGCACAGGTTAGAGTAGCATGGAGAGCTGCATCAAACCAGTCTCAGGACTGAAGACCACAACAGCAACATACTCATGTTGGCAGCTGTTTTCGATTCGAATTCTGGAATATTTACTTAGTCTTTTTTTATAAAGGCATTTTGGAAGGCCGTGTTTAGTAACTCTGCTTTGGCAGCAGTGTCTTCGATAGTATCTCCATTGCTACCGCGCAGAGAAGGTATTAATTGTATCTTGCCGCTAATATACTTTACATACGACCAGAATCTCTTTGGATTTTCTGCCAAGATTTGAGACCAAGTTTCGTTGTGGAAACTGTCATAAGCATATCGCATTCAAATCCAAGCTACATTTCGAGCCTCTCTAAAAGATCGTCAGTCCTGGGGATTTTGCGTCTGTTTAAATTTGGCATGTTTGTTTCGTTGTTTCTGCAACAGTGTTCTAACCGTTTTGTCTACTAAAGAGAATCAGCTCCGTCGTTTGTTAATTTGTTTGGTATAAATCTCTCAATTGCCGCCGATAGTATTTCTTTGAATTTAAGCCACATCTGGTCTACACTTATATTATTAATTTGGAATGAGAGGAGATTGTCTCTCAGGAAGGCGTCAAGTGAATTTTTATTTGCTTTTTTGAATAGGTATAATTTCTCGCTTATTTTTCGAGGATTTGATGATTACAATATTCAGTCTCGCTACTACAACCATGTGATCACTACTCCCTGAATCGGTTTCGATGCTAGTTATTAACTCAGGATTATTTGTTGTTAAGAGATTAAGCGTGTTTTCACAACCATTTACTATTCGCATGGGCTCATAAACGAAATGCTCGAAATAATATTCAGAGACTGCGTTTAGCACAATTTCAGATGATATTTTATACGTGCCTCCAGAATTAAACATGTATTTTCGTCAACATATCGGTGGTAAATAAAGTCACCTCCAACTATTATCATATGAGTCGGCTAATTGTTTGAAATCTAACTCAAGTTTCATTTGAACCTTTCAGCAACTCTATTATCTGCATTGGGAGGTCGATCAAAGGATCCAATTATTATTTTATTCGAGTTGCCAACAATGACCACTGCCCATATTAACTACTTCTAACAGCAAGAAACACGCCACTGCCAACCGTGTTTAACCTATCCTTTCGGAACACCATTAGGTTCTTGGCAAAAATTTCTTCTGAGCTTCTATCCGGCTTTACCCAGCTTTCAGTTCCAATAACAATTTCAGCATCAGTGCTTTCTATTAGCGCTTGGAGCTCTAGTACTTTCCCAACACAGCTACGACAGTTTACAACTGTTACGCCAATGCTTCCTGTATTACGTTTTTCCTGTGTTCAGCCTGCACCCTTTGTGGCTGAAGCCCTTCTTATGTTTTCCCGAGACCCTCTAACATAAAAGTCTGCCAAGTTCACACCATACCCGTGTAGCCGCCTCCAGCCTATAGTGGACACCTGACCCATTCAGCGGAACCCAACACCCAACCCAGCCAACAAGCCGAGGAGTCTGCAGCCTACACGGTCGCACAACCATCTGAGCCTCTGATTCAGACCCTGCCCTCGGGTCTGTACCAGAGGTCAGCAATCGGTCCTGTCGACTGTGCCGCAAATGTTCAGCTCTGCTTTCATCTTAGCCGCTCGAAACCTGAGAGAATCTCTTCTGATCCAAAGTGACACACATCATTGGTACCTACGTAAGCAACCACCTGTAGTTGACGGCACCCTGTGCTCTTCATGGCATCGGGGAGGACCCTTTCCACATCTGGAATGACTCAACCCATTATGCACACGGAGTGCACATAGGTTTTCTTTCCCTTCTAGTCAGCCACGTCCCTAAGGGCCCCCATAACGCGCCTAACGTTGCAGTTCCCAACTACCAACAATCCGACGCTCTTTGATTGGCTGAGTGGTTTCCTCTGAAACAGGACAGACGAGAGCATCTTACTCAGCGACAGTGTCAGCCACAGACAGCACCTGGGACCTGTTTGTCAGACAGACCGGTGAGGCCTTGCTTGCGGCCGCCTGGGAGGTCTTTCGCCACCTGCTTCGCCCAGGGCCACCTCCCACTCTGCAAAAGGTGAGGGGTCAGTCTTAGTGATAGCAGTAACTGGGTTGACCACCTGTGAGGACCAATCGGAGGACTCGGACGTGTTGGACGTCCGTTGGATCCTGACGACCGGGTCACAACAGGCGTGCCCATCCACTGAAGCCTGTCATAAAGGAATGTGACTGGATGAAATTTAAACTGTTTCTTTAACCCCACAAACGGTCGTGAAGCCACAGTCACTAAAACATTGAAATTTTTGAAAGGTTACATCACTACTTTCGATGCACTGAGTGGTCATTTTCAAATGTAATTACAAATCGGAAAAATTTCGTTAAGAATTGCAACCATACCTCTTTCAAATATTACGAAAAATTCACTAAAACCAATAAACTGAAGCAGAGGCAGCAAAAACTGACTACAAAACGTCTTAAAAAATTTCTGGTCGATCAGTCATTCCACACCTTAATGCAGTGTAGAAGGAAACGTCATCGTGATGAAAATATTATACACTCTGGCATTACGCCCAGCAGTGAGGCAACAATCATTTTGCAAAGGCTCACACGTTTTAATATTGTTTCGCGCAGAAAGCCCGAAACTAGAACGCAGCACGCAACACTCCTGTTTAGGGCTGACACAAAAGATTGTTATAAACGTTTCACTGTTTATATGACTGCGGATTGACGACTGTTTGTGCTGTAAAAAACACTTTTAACATTTATTTAATTTATTGGTGCATGTAATTTTCAAGCTGGTTGCTGACGTCTGAACATAAGAAATTAAAATGGGAAACCTGTTCTAAGTAATGACCATTTACAACTATTTTAGAAGATTAGAAAGTCCATTATTTTACTTAAGCTGTGAAAAATATTAACACTGTAGTTCTTGCCGGTGTATGGGAAATGTACTTACTATTGTGTAATATCGTTTGACCGCTAGCGAACGTCACGATTGTCCAGTGAACTGGTCCTACTTTAATATGTCGGCTGTGCTAGATTTTCCACGGTCTAATCAAGACAGTGTGGATACTGAAAACTGTGGTCGATGAGACACACCTTTGTCTCACATCTTTATGACTTGCCAGAGTGTCACAGCTTCCTTTCACATCTCTATGACTTGCCAGAGCGTCGGAGAGAACACTGAGACTCTGGCAAGTCATAGAGAGGTTCTATCTATCCCTCTTTGATTTTCATACCTTGTGATATGATTTTAATAACGTACAGGAAATGTTAGCCTGGATTTCTATAATACTTAATAAAATAAGTCGGCTAACTGAGTCATGAGCATTACAGAAATCTATGAAACCAATATCTTTTTACACAATAAACTCTCTTCTTTTTTCTATGATTTGTCATACTGAAGTAGTATTGTCACTGCAAGACCTATCAGTGAACCAACTCTACTCCTCTAATAGAGGTGAGTCAAGTATGCCTTTTAAGACAACTGTTAAATTTTCGTACGTGTAACTTAAAAGACTTAGTCAACAGAGGTTTTTGGAATGATTGCGATAACTTTCCTTATAAACGGATATTACATCAGCTGTCGTGGAGGAGTGTATTAAACCAGAATGGAAATCTGAACATCAGGAAGGAATTTAACGAGTGGGAAGATTAAGTTTTAATTAAATCCCAAGGATACGACTCTGTCGAGCTGACAGCGAGCGCTCTCCTGCTGGATTTAAACAGGCCGCACAGAGGGACCGGTGCTGCTGTTTCTGGTAGAATAGCCTCGTCGATCTCTTTCAAATCACACTGCGGCCGACTCATTTGTCATGTTGTCGTGCGAACGCAAAGACCCTTCGAGAACGTCTGTCGTTTCAATTTGCTTGGAACTGTGCAAAGTTTTAATTAAAAAAGCCACCGACAGCTCCTCTTTGTCAGGCGGGCAGCGAGCGGCGATAAAGTGCGGATCCGTTTGTCTGCGATCTCACCCGTCCCGGTAAGGCTTCAGGCGATTCACGACTACACCTGAGGCTCACGGGCGTTGATCCATGTCCGTCGGGTGGGAGACTGTGAATCAAATGACAACACTACCCGTCACCTGAAGGTAACACCATTCATGTCAGCCTTTTTGTGATTCTGATAGGAAGCAAGATCTCTCCAAAGTGTGAAAGGTCATACTAACAGTAACTGGATCAACAGTACTGGTTTATGTGGATGACTCTCTCACTGATGTAATTATACTCATGTCACTGGGATTCCCGCTACGTAATGTGATAGAGGGAAACTTCTTTTTCATTACTCTGTCTTCCTCCTAATGCTTGCATTGTGTTATCAAGTGGGATTAAAAGAGAAACTCTTATGCGATAACTATCTTATGATTCTTGTTTCCGACTATGCATTTATGTAAATTGATTTTGTGCGTGTGCGTGTGTGTGTGTGTGTGTGTGTGTGTGTGTGTGTGTGTGTGTGTGTATGTGTGTTTGTGTGCGTGTGTGTGTTCCACAACTCCTAAATCACTGAATAAATTTCAACCAAATTTTTGTGCTCATTCTACTTATTGCCTAGAACGAAGTACCATGGTAGTAAAAGCCACCTACTTCCCATAGATAAACTCCTGGAAATTGAAATAAGAACACCGTGAATTCATTGTCCCAGGAAGGGGAAACTTTATTGACACATTCCTGGGGTCAGATACATCACATGATCACACTGACAGAACCACAGGCACATAGACGCAGGCAACAGAGCATGCACAATGTCGGCACTAGTACAGTGTATATCCACCTTTCGCAGCCTTGCAGGCTGCTATTTTCCCATGGAGACGATGGTAGAGATGCTGGATGTAGTCCTGTGGAACGGCTTGCCATGCCATTTACACCTGGCGCCTCAGTTGGACCAGCGTTCGTGCTGGACGTGCAGACCGCGTGAGGCGACGCTTCATCCAGTCCCAAACATGCTCAATGGGGGACAGATCCGGAGATCTTGCTGGCCAGGGTAGTTGACTTACACCTTCTAGAGCACGTTGGGTGGCACGGGACACATGCGGACGTGTATTGTCCTGTGGGAACAGCAAGTTCCCTTGCCGGTCTAGGAATGGTAGAACGATGGTTTCGATCACGGTTTGGATGTACCGTGCACTATTCAGTGTCCCCTCGACGATCACCAGAGGTGTACGGCCAGTGTAGGAGATCGCTCCCCACACCATGATGCCGGGCGTGGGCCCTGTGTGCCTCGGTCGTATGCAGTACTGATTGTGGCGCTCACCTGCACGGCGCCAAACACGCATACGGCCATCATTGGCACCAAGGCAGAAGCGACTCTCATCGCTGAAGACGACACGTCTCCATTCGTCCCTCCATTCACGCCTCTCGCGACACCACTGGAGGCGGGCTGCACGATGTTGGGGCGTGAGCGGAAGACGGCCTAACGGTGTGCGGGACCGTAGCCCAGCTTCATGGAGACGGTTGCGAATTGTCCTCGCCGAAACCCCAGGAGCTACAGTGTCCCTAATTTGCTGGGAAGTGGCGGTGCGGTCCCCTACGGCACTGCGTAGGATCCTACGGTCTTGGCGTGCATCCGTGCGTCGCTGCGGTCCGGTCCCAGGTCGACGGGCACGTGCACCTTCCGCCGACCACTGGCGACAACATCGATGTACTGTGGAGACCTCACGCCCCACGTGTTGAGCAATTCGGCGGTACGTCCACCCGGCCTCCCGCATGCCCACTATACGCCCTCTCTCAAAGTCCGTCAACTGCACATACGGTTCACGTCCACGCTGTCGCGGCATGCTACCAGTGTTAAAGACTGCGATGGAGCTCCGTATGCCACGGCAAACTGGCTAACACTGACGGCGGCGGTGCACAAATGCTGCGCAGCTAGGCGCCATTCGACGGCCAACTCCGCGGTTCCTGGTGTGTCCGCTGTGCCGTGCGTGTGATCATTGCTTGTACAGCCCTCTCGCAGTGTCCGGAGCAAGTATGGTGGGTCTGACACACCGGTGTCAATGCGTTCTTTTTTCCATTTCCAGGGGTGTATGTGGGTTGTGATAAAAAGCGTTGGTAGCCCCTGACCTGTTCGCTATCCTGACGACAGGTCCGTTGTGTGGGTAGTATATTTTTATGTTTCAGGGACTTCACATGTGAATTGATATGGCAGTGTAGACGAAAAGGGGAGAGAGAGAGAGAGAGAGAGAGAGAGAGAGAGAGAGAGAGAAAGATGGAGGATATAGTAAAAGGCAGACGAGGTGAGGGACTGACGTAGGGGGAGCAGGAGATGGAGAGAGACGGCAGAAGCTGAACACAGACAAAGAGGGGTGGAGTGGAAGGTCAGAGAGAGGGTGAGGATGAAATCCATAAAAGAGTCAGAGGATGGGATGGACAGTGAGATGCGGGAAACAACAGACAGAGAGAGGTATAAGGAGATGATGAAAACAGAGAGGGAGGGGGCGGGGTTATAAGGAGATGAAGGCAACTCATGTACCATTGGTGAAACGCTAGATATTCCATAATAAGTACTGAGCTAAATTTAAATTTTAATGTCATGACATAAACATTTTTGATTATGATTCCACTTCCAGTGATTGTTGTAGCACCACTTATTGCAGTCGCAAGGCAAAGGAAAGAAGATAATTAGTCAGTCACGTGAACGACATTTCCAAGGTTGTTTTTCCCATTTCGGCTATTAAGCTGTCCTGTAGTACTTTCACATAAATCGATAAACTGGACCAAAAGTTGATGAGTAAAATATCATTACTTTCCACGACATCTCATGTATTAGTGTCGTGTATCAACTGCGGTGGTTACTGTTGATGGACACTCTTTATGCCGGCCGGAGCGGCCGAGCGGTTCTAGGCTACACAGTCTGGAGCCGCGCGACCGCTGCGGTTGCAGGTTCGAATCCTGCCTCGGCCATGGATGTGTGTGATGTCCTCAACTGTGTTAGTTTCAGGTAGTTCTAAGTTATAGGGGACCGATGACCCCAGAAGTTAAGTCCCATAGTGCTCAGAACCATTTGAACACTCTTTAATGCTAATTCCGAAAATACGAGGGGCGATGAATAACTAATGCAACACATATTCTTGCTCCGCCAGATTCGATTGAAAACAGCATAACTTTTCGTGGGACATCATGGATTATTCCCGCTTCAGCTCCTATAGTTTCATGAAGTTCCTATAGGTGGCGAAGCTATAAGTAACCTTCAAACTGGCATCTGTTACAGAGGTGCGTTCCAAGCAGAGGGCTACCGCTGAGCCTCTTTTGGAGAAAACCAAAGCATCGCAGATATTCATAGGCGCTTGCAGATTGTATACGGAAACCTAGCAGTGAACAAAAGCAAGGTGAGTCGTTTGCCGAAGTGCATGTCATCATCGCAACAATGTGGTGCAAACATGTCTGATCTCCCACGCGCCTGCCGGCAGCACATAGCTATGAGTCCTACAGTTTCGAAACATTTGGGAACTCTCATTCGAGCTGATGGACGAATGACAATAGAAGCACTTCGCTGCTCAACTGGACTTCTCTCTTGTTAGTGCTGACTCACTCGACCATCAGTTGGGGTACTTAAAGGAAACCACTGGGCTCCTCACCGCCAAACTGAAGGCCATAAACTGCAACAAAGGTTAATCTGTAAGGAGTTGCTTGCGCGGTTCGAGGTTAATCATAAGAACTTTTTGTCGAACATCGACAAAGTCGATGAAACATGCGTTCATAACGACGAATAGAAAAAAAAATGGTAATCCATGCAGCTGCGTCACACCACCTGTTCTCAAATGAAAAACTTCAAAGCTGCACCCTCAGCTGGTAAATTCATGACGACGGTCTTACAGGACTCTGCATGGATCATTATACTCCGTGTTCTCCCTCAGTGTGCAACGATCAAGTATAATATGTATTGTGATACCGCAGGATGTTGCAGAAACGACTTGAGCGCGTTCGCTGCCACAAAATTGCAAACGAACTTCTCATTTATCATGACAGGGCAAGAGGTCAAACAAGGCAGAGAGCTCGAGAAGAGCTCACGAAATTTCACCATACAGCCAGGATCTCACACCTTCCGCTTTCTATCTGTTTGGCCCAATGAAGGTTGTATTATGAGGGAAGCAGTACGCGGACGATGGGGAGGTTTTCGATGCAGCAAGAATTTAGTTCCAACGTAGACTAGTAGAGTGGTACAATGGTGACATACAACCCCTCCCAATCTTGTGACGTACGACCATCCCACTGAAAAATGTCGCTTTGTACCCAAATGATTGGGTAATAATATAGTGTATAGAAATCCTGAATAAAAGAAACCTGCTTTCAGAGAAAAAAGTGTTGCATTACTTATTGAGCCCCTCTCGTATTGCAACGGAATCAAATGAATGTACAGTACATAAAGGCACACCTGCCAACCCTTGTCAGTCTCCACGCACACAGTACCGAGATACTACCATTAGAGAGATAGACTCTTGGTGAACGATCGACTGAACTCAGCGTACTTGTGCTCTCTGACAGAGAATCGTCCGTTGCAGAAGCATAACGTAAGACAACAAACTGTGGTGTGACGCACGGCGAATTTACAGGTGCTAATTACTAAATGGTAATAAGTGGTACCGCCTCGGATGTAGCGCATTTCTCTTCTTCCTAGAAAAAGAGCACTGCTGCCTCGTCCCTATGGCAGTTAATATTCCTGAGCCCCTGAATTCGGAACAAACGATGCCAAAGTCTGCTAAAGCTTTCGACTGAAACTGCCCGGAATAGCTTTTCCTGTTTCCCTTGTGCCCTTAGTTCCGTGACAACATATTCTTCGAACCTGTAGTCACCAACATTCGACGAAGAACTGCCGTCTAAATGCCCCGTCATCAAGTAGCATATAGCCCGAGTACACTGTAAAACAAATGAACAAATGGCCTCCCGTAGCAAGCATATGCCTTTACGAACATGCGACGACACGTAACTCTGTACAATGACATACGTACTGCATCTTCGTCGTTGGCGGATAAGACATCAGTGAGCGTTATAGTGCTGCTCTCGTACCAACTAGATAGCTCTTTCTGGACTACTTATTCAAAGCAACGTTTGCTCTGTGGCCATAACAACTTTAAAAGGTAGTGGAATTGAGAAACACCATGCATAATGGGGTTGGTGAGGAATGTGGATTGATGTAGTCTGAGAAAAATACTTTTTTATTAGTGACGCAGATGTTTATCATAGTATTTTCACAGTCCTGGGTCACAAACACTATTGACTTGAGTGAGAGCGTTACAGTGGGATATCCTGCGGGAAAGCGGATCTGCAGATGGTAACTCTTGCTCGATTAGACATTAACAGACCACTGTGGATTCTCTACCAAATTTGTTGTTCCAGAATGCAGTCATGACCCTAACAATTACTCACTATAGAAGTCTAACTGAGTATGTAAAATCACCTTCTCTGTTCTGATATCTGCGGAGTCTAAAAAGATTCGTATGCAAATCTAGGAGTGATAACGCTTTTGTTAGGTGACGCAAGTGTCATGGCTGCACCGCTTCTTGGCTATGATTTCTTTAAGGGTACAGCACTGGAAATTCCCTGAGCCCACTTGAAAATGATTTTCATTGCTTCGTATGCAACTCATAGACAAGGGGATCAGAATTCCATCACACCTTCCCACAAAGAAGAGTAAATTTTCATTGTTGTACAAGTATCTACTTCCTTGGATATACAATTATGTTATCACTGTTTATCTTGTGTTGTGTTTACATGAAAGATTCTATTAACCTTTACAAGATCTTGATGGGTGACTACACTCTAACGGAGCTACGTGAGATGCAGCTCATACACACCAGTCGAAGAGCAAGTTGCCTGTATGCATAACCATATCCAGAGTGGGTATAGCAAAACATGTCAGGTTTGGAGTACTTCATAGCATTCTTTGTGAAACAGAACGGTGGGAAACCGTTAGACCTTGTAATGTTCGACGTGTCTGAGTAAGCTGTGTTACATTGAACTGAGTAGAGTCCCTGGGTAGAGTCCGCTGGCGACTTTCTACTGATACATGGAATTATGCAACGGTATCTACGCCAAACATAAACTTTCCTCGTTTCCAAACATGCATTTAGTTTACTGTCGAGGCTGCCTTCACGAGGTGTGGAACATACGGCATACGCAATGGCTATGTCCTGGAGTTGGCAATTCCGAATGCAACTCGAGTATTTGACCATCAGTCATTTACCGTAAATATGAGGGCCGTTACTGTTCAGGACCATGTTACCGAGCCGTATCGTTTGACCAACAAACTCAATCGTGGAAATTATCGTATCTTTCTCTGTGAGGTATTGCCGGAATAATTGGAGGAAGTCCCACTAGTAGTCGGGCAACGACTATGGTATCAACATGGCTGGGTCCTACCACATTTTGCGCAGAAATCGGATACCATTTCGACAGTGTTGTTAACTAAAGCTGGTTTGTGAGAATCTTTTGTAAGAACGACTCCGTAATGGAGAGAAAATGTGAATCTATCGTTTTCAACTATTCACGTAAAAGGTAAAAGCTTTACGAAGAAACTAAGTGGAGTTGTAGCATTGCCCCACTTACAGAAAGCCAATTATTTGGAGAAACAACTGATAACGCGAAATTTGTGTCGCATGATAAAGTCCCGAGGAGTAACCAGCACCCCTGCTGCGCCAGAGGATTCGATAAAGACATGTGTGAATGTCGTACAGATATCGTTTCACTGTGAGCGAGATAAGTCGATTTAATTACTTTTCTATACGCTCCACCAGCGTGTGTTGATTTTTCATCGTGACGAGAGTCGCATAGCGCATTGCATGCTATGCTGTATGACCTCAGTGAGAACTGCACCTTATCCACACGTCTGTCCTGCACTCCGCCTATCACACTTGACTCTGCGCCACCCACTGTCGCTCTCCACCGGCTTACGGTAAGCAGTCTGCTGCGGAATACCTAACAGTTCCCATGAGTACTCCTGTCTCGAGAAACTCCTAAAACATAGGCGATATTGCCATCGCAAACGCGCTGTTAGTAATGATCGTTATAAAGGGTACTGATAATGGTACCCTTGCAAACTAAACTCTGTCAGTCCCAGATAATTGTAAGACTGCTACAATTCAGGACAATTTAAAGTGTGAGATAGCCCTGCATACAAGCTTTCCATACTCTGTGAGGAGAATTGACTCAGTTTCGTTGAAATTTTTCGGTTTCGTTACGTTAATGTTTGTAACTTTCTTACCGTATCTTCAAGAATTGATTTGTGTAATTCATGACGTTGCTCTCAGTCTATTTTCTACACTGAAGAGCCGAAGATACTGCTAAATCCGTCTAACATCGTATATGGTCCCCGCGAACACGCACAAGTTCCGCAACCCGACGTGACATGGACTCGACTAATGTCTGAAGTAGTACTGCAGGAAATTGATACCAAGAATCCTACAGGGCTGTTCATAGATCCTTAAGAGTACAAGGAGGTGGAGATTTCCACTCAACAGCAGGTTGCAAGGCATCCCAGATATGCCCAATAATGTTCATGTCTGGGCAGTTTGGTGGTCAGCGGAAGTGTTTAAACTCAGAAGAGTGTTCCTGGAGTCACTCTGTAACTATTCGGGATGTGTGGGGTGTCGCATTGTCCTGCAGGAATTGCCGCGCTGGGTAGCCGTGCGATCTCAGGCGTCTTGTCACGGTTCGCGCGGCTCCCCCCATCGGAGTTTCGGGTCCTCCCTCGGGCATGGGTGTGTGTGTTATCCTTAGCGTAAGTTACTTTAAGGTAGTTTAGGTAATGCGTAAGCTTAGGACCGATGATCTCAGGAGTTTGGTCCCATAGTCCTTACCACAAATTTCCAATTTTTTACCCGCTGTAATTGCCCTTATCTGTAGCAATGCACGATGCACATTAATGCATGCAGATGATCACACAGGAAGCTTACGTACGTGTCACTTGTTAGAGTAGTATCTAGACGTAACAGGGATCTCCCATCACTCCAAATGCACACGTCCCAACCATTACAGAGCCTCGACCAGCTTGAACTGGTCATGCTGATACGGAGGGCCAATGGATTCATAAAGCTGTCTCCTTACCTGTACATGTTCATCTACTCGATACAATTTGAAACGAGACTCCTCCGACCAGGAAACACGTTTCCAGTCGTCAGCAGTCCAATGCCGGTACTGACGGGCCCAGGTGAGACGTAAAGCTTTGAGTCGTGCAGACATCAAGGTTGCACGAGTGGACCTTAGACCCCGAAAGCCCCTATCGGTTATGTTTCGTTGAATGGTTCGCACGCTGGAACTAGTTTGAGGGCCCAGTATTGAAGTCTGCAGCAATTTACGGAAGGGCTGCACTCCTGTCACGTTGAACGATTCTTTTCAATAGACGTTGTTCTCGTTGTTGCAGTATCTTTTTCCGGCCGCGTCGATGTCGGAGATTAGATGTTTCACCGGATTCCTGATATTCATGGTACACTCGTGAAACGGTCGTGTGAGAAAATCCCCACTTCATCTCTATCTCGGAGATGCTGTGCCCCATAGCTCGTGCACCGACTACAACACCACGTTAAAACTCACTTAAATCTTGGTAACCTGCCAATGTAGCGGCAGTAACCGATTAACAACTGCGCTAGATATTTTAGTCTTATGTAGGCGTTGCCGACCGCAGCGGCGTTTTCGGCCTGTTTACAAATAATCTGTATCTCTGGCGCTTCAGAGTACATACTCTACTGAAGTTTAGAATTGAATCAACTATGGTAAACGATGTCACAGGTACATTAGGGTACTAGTATTCTAAGTGGGGAAAAATGTATTTACTCGTATCACGTGCTTACCACGTTACACAATTTCTGTATTTGGGTCAAATGATTGAGAGGGAAGAAAGAAAGACTTTCTAGAAACTATAAAATGGATTTTTGTCCAAATTTGTTATAGCCAAACGAAGAATTGGAAATGGTCAAATGAAGCATCATAGCATAGTGATGTCTGGATTTGCAAAGAAAAATTTAATTCTTGCAAGTAATCAGAATACATAAGAAAATAAAAATAACTGAGCTGACCAAAAACTATACAGTAGTTTATAGTCCGAACTTTCTTGTCCAAAGGAAGTGTCTAAAATGAAGAAATGGAGTATCAAATTGAGTTTTTATTTAATTTTTTCAGGAAAAGAGATTAAACAACTTGAATTTGATTTGGGCAGCTAAAGAAAACTTAACTGATGATATGACCAAACTGAAATATTTCACAAATAGTTGCTGTTAGCTGTGTGTAGGAACTGTCAAAAGTTCATATCTTCAAGTCATACATATTTTCCGCATACAAAGTCACATTGTTGTTGAATTTGTGAAATACTTTTGTCGTGTTCAAAACATAAAATAAACATAAAGTATAACATTAAATGGAACATCTCTTCTTCTTAGTTTGTATATTCTATTCTCTCCATATTTTATTACTGATAATAGAACAACGTTCGATATTTAGAAGCAGCATATCATGGTTTATTCCTTCTGAAAAAAACTTCAAAATAAAAAAAAATATTTGTGACGTGTTTTCGATAAAATTAAATAAAATAAGTTAGAGAAATATATGACGGGCCACATTTGCTGTGTATGATTTCCAGCATAGTTGAAAGGTGTGTCAAATGTTTCTTTGAGCCACTTTTTTCCTGAATTTTACGTAAATCGACTCACAAACATTTGACCAGTTCTTAAAGATTTTACGCCAATACTCAGAGCGAACTTCATTGCCCACGACTCATTTCCATGGATTGAAACATATATTACCTTTAGGCCGATATAAATATTTGCAGAATATTGTGGAGCGGCTTGCTTCGTCGTCTCACACACAGAACACCTTCTGTAAGCCGACTTATGTTTAAGTGTGTGTTTTTGAAAGATTAATAATTTTTGTAACTGGAGAGAGCTACGTGGTCCAGACTTATCTAAGACACACAAATTAACCCTAGTATTGACGAAGAATGGTATCCGAATAAGTGACTTCCTCTCTAGTGCCTTGCTCATTGGTTTCAAATTTTCTAGCTCATAGTTAGTAACTGAATAGATATTTTTATGTGTCGCCAGTGCCTTTAACTTCAGGCACTCGAATTTTGGCAACACATGGAGAAGTGGAATAACTGGAAGTGCTAAAGTGGTGCATAAAAACTAACATTATGAACACCAGCGAAAGAATGGCGACAGGATTTTCTGTGAGAGACATAGGATTAAATATTAAGGAGCACCGCGCACGTCACAAAATGTTCTTCATTACCTTATCCGCTACCTTGTCGTACCCTTGATGTGTGTCTCTTCTGGTGCACGATGATGCAGACCCATTAATTGTGGCGAAGCGCAAGCGAGAGAGCGAATGATCGTCTGGTAGAAACGATTAAAGAGGTGCTCCCTAATTCTTCAGATATTTGCGTGAGTTCCACCATTACAAATTCACCACATCTCTGTCAGCTGTTCCTCTGAACTTCCGTACTCTAGTTCAACAGCACATCCGCCGGTTTTTGCATCAGACAAATGTTTAAACCATGGATAAAAATTATAATGTTTTTCCTACATATCACTATCTTTTTGAGATTCTTTGTATTTTGAACACTCCATTATCAACACGTGGCTGTTAACAGTTCACTAGAAATCGAATAACTGGTCCTTTTGAGATAAGAGGATCATTTTGCGATAATACTTGTCTGCGTATAGCATCGTATACAAGAACGTAAAGATTAGCATACTATCTATTTACTGACGAGTCTCCATTAGAAGTAGCCAATCTTGGTACACACTTAAATCATCAACATATAATGTTCAGTATAGGCGGGAAGATAGCAGACTAGTGCAGTACAAACAAGAGGCTACATCCGCAATATTCGTTTACATGGTTTGCGGTCAATCACTGGAGACGTGACAGTCAAGTATATCTAGGAGAATGCGCCAGGAGTGGTCTAATGTGAAATATCCTCACAGAAAAGGCTGCAATAACGTGAGTTTGCTCGACTGAGATTAACCGAGAAAATTATACAATCGTCCTTTCGCAATTTTACATATCTTTCATTGTCGATCGCTTGTACAAGTCGTTCAAATGCAGCTGTAGTCATTTCCGTTCTACTCGCTGATTATTAGCAGTTATGAATTACGTAAGGGCAGATTTATGAAGCCCGTTTCTGTGATAGTCCACTTTTGTGATGGATCTTGCTTAGGCGTCATATTACCTTTAAAGTTATTGAGTTCATTGATTTGAATAATCTTGAGAAGACACATTTGAGCGTAGTTATGCGGAAGGCATTTTAACGTAATTTAAATATGGGGTCTATAAAACAATTCCTAGTGCTTGCTTATTTATAACTGAGTTTTTCCGTACTTCATCAATGTTAATAGTAATAAAACCCTGCGTACTTCAAAATATAGGTGCAGGCTCACTGTACCTGTCTGGTAGGCTAGAATTTGAGAGATACTACTCGGACTAGTTTTTATTTTGATCTTCGATGAAAATATCACATGCGGCAAATCTATAACATGTGTCAAATCGAAACATTCACATTATTCAGATTATAGATAACTAGAAACTGTATCTAACGCCAACTGACAGCAGATAAGACGAGTGTTATCCTCATACCGGCTACTAGGCACAGAAAGAAATCCAGGTATCTCTACTCACGTTGTTGTTGTTGTTTTGGTCTTCAGTACAGAGACTGGTTAGATGCAGCTCTCTATGCTCTCTGCGCAAGCTTCTTCATCACCCAGTACCTACTGCAACCTACATCCTTCTGAATGTGCTTAGTGTATTCATCTCTTGGTCTCCCTCTACGATTTTTACCCTCCACACTGCCCTCCAATGCTAAATTTGTGGTCCCTTGATGCCTCATAATATGTCCTACCAAGCGATCCCTTCTTCTAGTCAGGTTGTGCTACAAATTTCGCTTCTTCCCAATTCTACTGCATACCTCCTCATTGTTTATGTGATCTAACCATCTAATCTAGAGCATTCTTCTGTAGCACCACATTTCGAAAGCTTCTATTCTCTTCTTGTCTAAACTACTTATCGTCCACGTTTCACTTCCATACATGGGAACACTCCATACCAATACCTTCAGAAATGACTTCCTGATACATAAATGTATGCTCGATGTTAACAAATTTCTCTTCTTCAGATAAGCATTCCTTGCCATTACCATTCTACATTTTATATCCTCTCTACTTCGACCATCATCAGTTATTTTGCACCCCAAATAGCAAAACTCATCTAGTACTTAAGTTTCTCATTTCCTAATCTAATTCCCTCAGCATCACCCGATTTAACTCGACTACATTCCATTATCCTCGTTTTGCTTTTGTTGAAGTTCATTTTATCTCCTTCTTTCAACACACTGTCCATTCCATTCAGCTGCTATTCCAGGTCCTTTGCTGTCTCTGACAGAGTTACAATGTCATCAGCGAACCTCAGTTTTTATTTCTTCTCCATGGATTTTAATTCCTACTCCGAATTTTTCTTTTGTTTCTTTTACTGCTTGCTCAATATACAGATTGAATAACATCGGGGATAGGCTACAACCCATTTCCCTCAGCTCGTAACTGCCATCTGGTTTCTGTACAAATTGTAAATAGCTTTTCGCTCCTCGTATATCACCCTTGCCACCTTCAGAATTTGAAAGAGTATATTCCAGTGAACATTGTCAAAAGCTTTCTCTGAGTCTACAAATGCTAGAAACGTAGGTTTGCATTTCCTTAATCTTTTTTATAAGGTAAGTCGTAGGGTCAATATTGCCTCACGTGTTCCAACATTTCTACGGAATCCAAACTGATCTTCCTCGAGATTGGCTTCTACTACGTTTTCATTTCTCCTGTAAAGAATTCGTGATAGTATTTTTCAGCAGTCACTTATTAAACAGATAGTTAGGTAATTTTCACATCTGTCAACACCTGCTTTCTTTGGGATTGGAATTATTACATTCTTCTTGAAGTCTGAGGGTATTTCGCCGGTCTCATACATCTTGCTCACCAGAAGATAGAGTTTTCTCATGGCTGGCTCTCCCAAGGCTATCAGTAGTTCTAATGGAATGTTGTCTACTCCCGGGGCCTTGTTTGGACTTAGGTCATTCAGCGCTCTGTCAAACTCTTCACGCAGTGTCATATCTCCCATTTCATCTTAATTTACATCCTCTTCTATTTCCATAATTCTGTCCTCAAGAACATCGCACTAGTATAGACCCTCTATATACTCCTTCCACCCTTCTGCTTTCGCTTCTTTGCTTAACTCTGGGTTTCCATCTGAGCTCTTGATATTAATACAAGTGGTTCTCTTTTCTCCAAGGGTCTCTTTAATTTTCCTGTAGGCAGTATTTATGTTACCCCTAGTGGTATACACCTCTACATCCTTAAAGTTGTCCTCTAGCCATCCCAGCTTAGCCATTTTGCACTTTCTGTCGATCTCATTTTTGAGAAGATTTTATTCCTTTTTTCCTGCTTAATTTATTGCTTTTTTTAATATTCTACTTTCATCAATTAAATTCAATATCTCCTCTGTTACCCAAGCATTTCTCTTAGCCCTCGTCGTTTTTCCTACTTGACCCTCTCCTGCCTTCAATATTTCATCTCTCAAAGCTACCCGTTCTTCTTCTACTTTATTTCTTTCCCTCATTCTTGTCAATCATTCCTTAATGCTATCCTTGAAACGCTCTACAACCTCTGGTTCTGTCAGTTTATCGAGGTCAGATCTCGTTAAATTCCCACCTTTTCGCAGTTTCTTCGGTTTTAATCTACAGTTCATAACCAACAGATTGTGGTCAGTGTCCACATCTGCCCCTGAAAATGGCATAATTATATAGTAGTGCATGGAAAGCGCTCTTATGAAGTCGTAAGGAAATGTGAATGTGTAAGATAACCAAATCCTTGTTCTAGCGATTCTCAAGTAATACTGTTAGGTCTGGAACCCTCTCAAGGAATAATTAATAGAGGAGATAGTGAAAACCCAAAGAAGAGCAGGAAGCTCATTTACTGATTCGCTTAGTGACTGCTGTATCACAGGCACTCATACAAGCCAGTAGGAGACACTAAACTCATTGTCCAGCAACGTGAAATTCAATCATTAAGTTCCAAAGAGACTTATGAGACAGGAGTTAGGAAATTTATTACTCACACCTACGTAGCACTCACGAATTTATACAAAATCAGGTTAAAGCGAATGTTACCAGCAACAGTACACAATAGTACCAGCAGTAGTGCACGTTGCACTCTGTTCATGAATGAGGCACGGGATGTGGGAGAAATGAGATGGGATAATATTGATGTCACCACCATAGACACATGTACATATGCACATACACGTGGATATAAGATGAATAGACTCTGGTGAATCGCTCCTCCGTGCCTAAGTCACACCAATTTTTTCCCCTTGTGCAATGAAGCTATAGTTTCACAGTCTTCAGAGTGATACGTAAATAACTTTATGTAAAGCAAGGCCCAAAGGGATTAAAAAATTCGCTGCCATCAGTTATTTAAGTTTTACTTCAATGAGGCAAGTTGAAAATATGTTTTGGATCGAGATTATAATCTCCTCCTCCTTATGCTTACAAGGCAGAAGCTCTGACTACTACGCTACCCCGACGCAGTAAATACCACAACTGCACGAACTACCTAATCAGCTCTTCACATCAGTTATACGTATGTAGTGTAATATATATTACTATGACGAAGACGGCCAATGATCCCTTAAACACAGATGCTTTCCAAGATCTGATTCTTACGGGAATCGACGAGATGATGTGATCTGCGATTAATGAGGCTAATGAGCAGGGGCTCGTCATCAGTAGTGAGTGCTACAAGCTGATATTTCGGATCTGACAGGAGGATTCCTAGAGTAGTCTATGTGGTTGTGGCGACCATTTGTTCCGGATGGTGAGATGGTCAGCGCATTTGCTAGTGAGTAGAAGATCCAGGTTCAATTCCTGTCCGAGACATTGACATAAATCGATGGCCACTGCAAGTTTAAGCATTTAATTCCTTTGTGTCCTATTTAGTAATGGCTGCAGGATCAAAATGGTGTCCGTTGTTTCATACAGATTTGAAAGAGCAGGTACCACACACACATACACACACACACACACACACACACACACACACACACACACACACACACACACACACAAACACAACACATTCTCGTTTACAGAGAACGCCAACGAAAATCAGTGAGAGCTAGAGACTTATACGCTGGAAGGTATCCTCAACGTATTCACCCTACACGTCGCACATTGAAATATGTGAATGATGAACTGAGAATTATTGGATCTTTAACGCATCGGAAACATATCCGGCAAAGGAAAGTTACTGACGAGGGAAAAGTAAATTGCTACGCTTGCCACTGTGGCTCGAGGTCCTTGTGTTAGCTCGTGTCAAATCACACGGGAATCTGGCATAAGCCAAAGTATTGTTGTTCTTGTTCTGCAGCACCTTAAACATCATCCTTACCAAATCAGTCTCCACAAAGAATTAACTGTTACTTATTATAAGCGTTGCATTGAATTCTGCCGATCGTCTCAGATTCAGAGGGATGACACATTTATTAATTTGATTTTATTTACTGACGAGGCTGCATTCACGAGCCATGGAAATGTTAATTTGCATAACATGCATTATTTGGAAACGGAAAATCCATATTGACAGCGGCAAGTGGCACACCCAAAACCGTCGTCGATCAACGTGAGGTGTGGGCTTCTGGAAGACAGATTTATAGGACCCTATTTTATCGCAGGAAATCTTAATGGTAGGAAGAAGTACACCACAGTCCTGCAAGAAACGTTAGATCTGTTATTGTTAGAAATACCTTTAGGGACAAGGAACAGACTGTGGTATCAACACGATGGGTGTCCGTCACATTTTTCGCTGATGGCTAGAAGTGAGTTGCTGAGACCATTCCCAAATCGTTGGACTGGACGCGGAGGAGATGTGTCGCGTCCGGCTTGTTTACCAGACTTGAAGCCTCTGGAATTTTTCTGTGGAGATTCGTGGAAGACATTGTTTGTAAAGGCGTTCCTACTACACCTGAGTATATGCGAGAGAGAATTGTCACAGCCTGTTCTTCGATAAGTGTTGAAGTGATAAAGAAATCCACCCAGTCCATGATAAGAAGTTTGCAGCACTGCATTGATACCGATAGTCAATACTTCGAACTTCTTATGTAAATGTACGTTCATACCACCTTTTTCTCCGTCGATGACCTTCAAAGACATTGTTACACATCATTGGATGCGTCTCGGTAGCGGCTATCAGAAGATATATACCGAACTACAGCAACCAATTTTAAAAAAACAGTTGACTTTCATATCTCTGATGCGACCCCAACTAGCAATAAAGAGCACTTGTATTATTGCCCCCGTTGTCCCATCCAACGTCCGTCCCAAAACTTTATATATATGACGGCGAATGACCCTTTCACACCTATCTCGGACTCCTACTGGAATCAGTGAGCTTTCGGTGAGATGCCGCGAGTACTGAGGCTAAACAGCAAGAGCAATACATCCGAAGATGAGAATTCGGGTCTGATGGGAGGAGTGCTAGGATAGCCTGTGCATTTGTGATACTCATACAGTGTAGTGGTCAGTGCATCTGCCCAGTAAGGAAAAGACCTGCTTTGAAATCACGATCTGGAACAGATTTGCAACTTCTCTCATTGACATAAATGTCCCATTGAGATAAATCAATGCCCAGAGGCAGCTAATGTCTTTAATTACCCTTGTTTCTTGATTCGTAGTGGCAGCAGGATCAAAATGGTGTATTCTTTCGGACATGACCGAATGAAAATATTCCACACATATATTGATATGAAGCAAAATCATTCATATAATATTTTGAACATTTATTTGTGAGCAATACCATTAAAAAATTAAACAAAACATTCGCATACTCCTGCCCTGTACTTTTCGCAACACTCATTGTCCCGCTGTGTTTAACTACAAGCAGAGTCGCTTAACACTGTCAGCCTAGTAACAATTTAACGTACATGGCCAGTTTTCCATCTGTAAAACAGTAAGACAAATGCTCCCGTGTACTCACAGTTATGCTTCTTTCTCTTCTCAGTTCTTAATTAGCAGCGACACTTCCTTGGTTCCCGTCTTTATTAACCGTGTTTTCTCATTTTGGTATTTCTACTCATGTTCATTGATCCTAGCGCTCATCGTTTAAATCTGCCTTCTTATAATTGTCTTCCTTTTTTTACTTTTCGTGAACGAACTGTGAGGAGCAGAAATAACAAAATGAGAAAACACTGTTAATGAACGAATAGTATCTTTCTCTGCATTATAGGGATTTCTAAATGATGTGTTCTGCGTTAGATGCAGCTTATAAGGTGCTTATCGTAGCGATCACAATGAAAGCTATGCAAATCACTAACTGCAGAAAGGAAGAGTGCCCAAAATTTTCAAAACCCGTTTTATTGTGTCAAAGAAGTCCTGCTGAGTAGGCACACAGTTTTCAGTAGATAGTGAGCTTGTCCACACTCAATAAAGCATCTCTGACAACAGGTATGATTCACTGCTTCCTCCAGAGAAGAATAGGGATGATAAAGGTTTTGGTATAATGAGGAGAAAATTGAGGAAACAGGAACTATCTGACAGTGATAGTCACATCATAGGCTTCTTACTGTATGCTTCGCAGAAGAAAGGCAAATGTAGTGGTTTTCTCATAAAAACAGAGGGTGTTATAGATTAGAAAGGTGACCTAAAATGTACAAGAAAACTGGTCTTACAAAGATTTCTTATGGGGAACATGTTGCAAAGGAGCAAAATATTTCTTTTGCCCTGTCAAATAGTTACAGCTAAGATGCACCACTGACAGCTCAATGTAAGACAAAGATCAATGGCTTGCGAGCTGATAGCCTTCATTTAAGGAATACTCAGGTGAATCTAGAACTTCATAAGGTAACTACCTACGAAGCCAAGCCATTAATAATCATCTTGAAAATCGATGATACTAAATAAAAGGTTACATTTCTATTCTAGAAGGAAAGATACAACTTTGAAATGAAATTTTGACACATCCAGCAACAAAAAGAGAGGCAAATTAAGAGAATGTTTAAGTCCAAGAACTTCTTTTCATGTAACAATACTTAATGTGTATTTAGTTTGAGAGAAATATGTAAAATACATTTATGACGTTAATACATAAGGCTTTTAATTTATATTCCTCATTGTTTACTGCAAAAAGCAAACTTTTGCAGTTGCAGAATGTACGTAATAAAATAAATAACTAAATAAATTAACAAAAATTCACAGTTTAAAGCTTTACGTAACCTCATATTTTCAGAAGGAGTTTAGAATACTTTTGCTTTGCAGTTTCTGCATAAAACACTTTTTTTTTTCTCTTCTCTAAAGCTTATAAAACTTAACTTGCTCCCTTTTTGCTGACAGCAGTCCATACAGAACATCTGGCTGCATGGAACCTGATGGTTTTCACCTTGATTTGTTAAGTAAGTTAAGACCTCCAGTTGATTTTCAATATCGGAATAGGTTGTTTTGTACTGTGTTCCTGTCAGACAGTGTTAGTGTAATTGTGTCGTTCGCATATGAACTTTAAAAATAATTTTTATATTCGTCACTCTTTCAATGGTCGATATGTTAATATCGAGAGCAGAACCTGCATTATGGAGCTACAAAATAATAACTGGGTTTACATTTTAAAAAAAGTAAATCATTTCATATGCAGCTACGGTGTGGATTTGACACGCTCATCAAATCCCTCCTGTGAACGTGACCGTAGAACAACAACGGTGCTTTCAGCTCCGCATATCACAACGTCATAGCATGAAAATTCCGGCCAATACGAAAACGCTTCGAGTCACTCGTTCGGAAGCTATACACTGCCCGCAGGGTACAGGATTACTGAAGGACATTTCTAGAGACGCGGCCGCAGTGAATCGCAGCTTTACGGTCGGAAAATTGTTCGAAAAGTTTGCTCGGCAAGTCAGGGGACGACCCATTTGCTTTCTGCGCTCTTAGAGACTTCCCCGAAACGAAACGACGTCCTTCCGGCAGTTCGTCATGAACGAAGCCACTGCCATCGGAAACGTAACATGGCGGGGAGACATGGCGGTCCTGTAGTCCTTGAGACGGCGTTCTTTCCTTCCTTCCGTTGTCTGCTGCACACCACGAAGGCGGATGGCTCGATAAACCAGGGGCCGTCCTTGAGGAAGGCTGCTACCACCCTACATCGGCTTAACTCCTAGTCCAAATGCCGCCGCCAACCTGGCCATGGAATTCCTTTCCTATGTACGGGTGCGCAGACCTCGGGAAATAACCGTGTTCTGTCGCCAAAAGCACTTCACAGAAGCGCAGTGCCGCATACTTGTTCAATGGGACACATTTCGTAATATCTGGTCCACCGAAAATTCTATAGATGTGAAATAAGTAGTCCAACCTTAAGTGAAGAATAATCTGGCTTGGACCTTTATCCTCATTTTGACACTTCGTACCTACATCTACATCCACATTCTGAAAATCAATGTACAATGGTTGTCACACTCATTCATTTAAGAGAATTTTTAACTGCTCCGATCACGTATGAAAGCAAGGAGGAATGATTGCTTAAGTACCTCTGAGCACGCTGTAATTAGTCGAAATCCTGTCTTGTCTACGTTTACAAAAACTAGAGAGTTGTAGTATATTCCTAGATTAGTCAGTTAAATGTTTTTATTGAAACAATCAATGTTTGTTTTCACGGGATAGTTTGCATGTGTCTTCAACCATTTGCCAGTTCACTTCGTTTAAAATGTCCGTGTCACTTTCCCGTGGGCTAATCAGACATTTGACCATTCGTGCTGCCCTTCTCTGTTCAGTATCCCTGTAAGTCGTATATGGTGTAGGTCCTTCATATTGACTAATATTCTAGGATATGCTGCATATTTATCAAACAATCACCTTGGTAGACCAATGGCATTTGCTTCGTATGACGTCAATGATTCGAAACGTTTCTCTGCTTAACCTAAAACTGAGCCTATGTCATCGTTCCGTTTCATATCCGTACAAACTGTTACATCCAGGTATTTGTGTAACTTCATCGATTCCAATTATGACTAACTAGTTTTTCGTTTAGTGAAATGCACAATTTTGTTTTTATCAACATTTAAAGAAAGTAGTCAATTTTTGCATCTTTCTGAAATCTTATTAAGGAGCTGAATAGTTGTGCGGTTTTGTCAGACAGGTCTCACTATTGGTGATTGTATCATCTGTGAAAGGTCTGAGGTTAGTTTTAATACCCCAAATTAACGGCCAGAGTCCAAAATCACTTCCCTAGGGCAAGTCTGAAATCACTTCTTTATCTGTCGATAAATGACCATTCAGGGTAACATGCTGAAATTTCCCTTCCAATAAACCTACATTCCGTTATCAAATATAGCTTAACATCTCGGGATCGTACTTTCGATTGTAGACATATGTACGGTACTGTCTTAAACACTTTTCAGAAGTCAATAAATACCATATCTAACTGCGTGTCATGTGAGAAAAGTGCCAGCTGGGTTTAACATGGTAGATATTTTTGAAATCCATGCTGGTGACATGGACGAGGTGACACCATTTGAGATAAGCCATTACATTACACGCTTCTGCAACCACATATATCTTCAGAGGCGACACGTGTAGAATTAATATAACGAAGCAATCAATCACACACCAAAGTTGCTCTATTTAATTTGGCTGACGTTAACTTGTAGAGACATAATTGAATTTTGATAATTAGTGATCATATAAATCTGTTTATTAATTAATGGATGTTTAACGCGTAACAGGTGATTAAATAGGCTCAGTTTTAAACCTGGAAGAATTATGTAATACCAGCACAACAGCACGTGAAACAGAAGAACTACAAAGTATCATTCCAGGATCAAGAACAGTTTGTACAAACTTTAAGCATCGAGAAATATTTAAACCTTTGGTGAAGAAAAAGTTTAGGCCTCACAACAGAATTTACTGAGAAATTGTAGCGAAATGAAAATGTAAGCACATGGTATACTACGTTTGTGAATGTAAGGGAATAACGATTTGGAGGAAAACAAAACGGAGAAAAATTGTGAAGCCCAACGCCAACATAACAAGTAAGTAATAAAAACAAGTTGCGGAACCTGGAAGATAGATCACGAATCGAAGTTCCACTCACAAGAAATGCCGAAATGTCGGGCTTCCGCAGTGTACAGCGTAGCACCAAAGTGCTCAGAAGAAAAGCAGATACCAGCCTCTAAATCGATTTCCGGCGCCGCGGTGATGTCCACCTCCCTCCCTCCCTAACATCACGCGCCGAACGATAAGGCGGAAGGAAACTAGATCACTGAAGCTGCGCCTCCACCTCTTGAGCCCCACGCGCCCCTGCAGGGGTAAGAACAGCGGCTAACGACACTCTCTACCTCTCCTTCACCCTTCCCATTTCCTCTGGCCGCCACCAAGGGTAGCCGGCTACACGGTTTGGCTCGTGGCGTCTCTGCGGGCAGTCACCCGTGTAGTAGCACACAGCATCCCTCCCCAAACTTAACACACTTCTCTTTTTTTCTTTAGTTAAACGCCGAGAGGGAATCAAACATAAGTTAGCCGAACAGCAATATAAAAAAAAGGATGAATAAATGGCAAGAGGGAGAGCAGCAAAAAACGAGAAAAATGTAACAGGCGAGAAAGTTAGGGGGCTCCTTTCAACAGATATTTAGTTATTTATGTGGGAAAAAGTTTTCGCCGTTTAACAACAGTGAGCCTGAGGGAGAAACAGGGGCGTGCGCATAATACGTGAAGTTGTAAAGTAATCTGGAAGGGGCCATGGCCGAGTTTCCGCTAATAAAGTGTTGATGTGATGTAGGGGGGCAAGTTGCCAAGGACAGGGGGTAAGAAAGTGTATCATACTCCTTTTTTTTCGCCTTTTACGAGGTGCGAAGTTTGTAGAAGCAGGAGCAACTGTTACATTTGCCAGCCGTAGGCCTGAGGAAGACCTTCAGACCTTAAATACTTACCCCAATTACCAAATTTAATTCTTAGCAGTTTTGATTTCGTTGTTTTATGTATCCTTCACACGGATTATCAGTTAGAATAGATGTAGAAGGGAAGCTGCAGAATGTAGTGTTTTTGTCCTCAAATGCGAACTTCTTTTAATACAGTTACCGCGTTTTAGTGCATATTTAGGAAATATTGACAGCATGTTCATGCTTTTATTGATACTGGTGTTAATCATCTACAAAACAAAGTTTGCTATTACAAGCTTTTGGTTAAATGTCACTTTATAGTATACACATCTTATCCGACAGCTATTTAGTTATCGTTCCAAACATATTTTTTTCATGTTCTCTTATTTGCTCATACACATGTTGCTAAGGTCATAACTGCAGATGTTTTTATTCGATGCTGACGACAGTGTACTGAATAACATCCCATCTGTATTTACTTCATTTGATGTCTAATAATTAAAGCTATAAGCAGTAGTATGTTGGTGCTTGTTTATTACCTCCAAGTAAGGCCAGAGCAAGCCATTATTGTATTTTTCCTAGGACAGCAGGTGAGGCGTTGAAATGTAGACGTGGACGCAAAACGCGTAGTCCGTACTGACTGGTGCAGTTACGTCCTGAAAACCTCAGGTAGTATATTACGTGTTTGCGGGAATATCCTTAGACACAGAGAAAAAAAAATTAACACATTGAAGTGGGTACATATAAAGATATCAATTATCACAGTATCTGATTTATACCCCTAACACTCCGCATTACCTCACTTTGTTTTGGCTCTTCATATTTTGTGCTATGGCAGTGATGTGTGTGGTGTTCAACATGTACCAGGACTGCAGAAGTGTAGATTGTTGTATCTTGGCAAACTTTTCCGACGTTTGCCCCCTGCCATCCTCATAATACACACATACAAAAAAGTTTTGCATCACGTCGGTTCCGAGAGCTCTGGAACCTGTACAGAAAACTGGAATAGAGATCAAAATGAACATAATTTGCGCCCTTTTTATTGCTCATGAAAACCACACATTGCATGTTGCACCATCATACAGTGAGACCTTCAGAGGGGATGGTCTATATCTCAGTACAAACCGGTACCTCTAATAAAGAGTAGCACGCCCACTTGCACTGACGCTTGCCTGTATTCGACGTGGCGTACCATCCACAAGTTCATCACGGAACTGTTGGTACAGATTGTCCTACTCCTCAATGGCGTTTCCGCGCGGATCCCTCAAAGTGGTTGGTGTGTCACGTCGTCCATAAACAGACCTTTTCAAACCATCCTAGGTATGATCGATAGGGTTCATGTCTGGAGAACATGCTGGCCACTCTAGTCGAGCAATGTTGTTATCCTGAAGGAAGTCATGCACAAGTTGTGCACGATACTGGCCCGAATTGTCGTCCGTGAAGACGAACGCCTTGCCAATATGCTGCCGATATGGATGCACTATTGGTTGAAGGATGGCATTCACGTTACGTACAGCTGTTACGGCGCCTTCTATGACTACCAGCGACGTACGTCGGACTCACATAATGCCACCCCAAAACATCAGGGAACCTCCACTTCGCTGCACTGACTGGACAGTGTGTCTTAGACTTTCAAGTTGATCGGGTAGCCTCCAAACACGTCTCCGACGGTTGTCTGGTTAAAGGCATACGCGACACTCGTCGGTGAAGAGAACGTGAAGCCAATCCTGAGCGGCACATTCGGCATATTGTTGGGCCCATCTATACTGCGCTGCACTGTGTCTTTGTTACAAAGATCGACCTCGCCACTGACGTAGGGAGTGGAGTTGCGCGTCATGCAGCGTATTGTGCACAATTTAAGCCTTATTGTTGCACAAAAGCATTGTTCAACATTGTGGCGTTGCTGTCAGGGTTTCTTAGACCGATAATCCGTAGATAGCGGTCATCTACTACAGTTCCAGCCCTTGGGCAGCCTGAGTGAGGCGTCATCGACAATTCCTGTCTCCGTGTATCTTCTCCGTCTCCGAACAACATCGCTTTGGTTTACTCCGACACGCCTTGACACTGCCCTTGTTGAGAACCCTTTCTGGCAGAAAGTAACAATGCGGACGCGATCGCACCGTTGTATTGACCGTTTAGGCATAGTAGAAGTACAGACAACACGAGCCTTGTACCTCCTTGCCGGTGTAATGACTGGAACTGATCGTCTGTCGGAACTCCTCCGTTTAATATGCGCTTGTCGTACATCTTTCGGCGTGTTTAGTGACATCTCTGAACAGTCAAAGGGACTGTGTCTGTGATACAATATAGACAGTCAACATCTATCTTCAGGATTTCTGGCAACCGTGGTGATGCAAAACTTTCTTTGATATCTGTAGAAGACTGACATATTCCCTTATTTTATTTGTAAACGATGGAAGTCACTTTATGGGTGCTGCCGTCCTTTTCTGAAATAACAAATAATACTCAGAAAAAGTAAGGCTTTTGCTACACAGGAAAAAAGTATTATATTCAAATATAAGTGCTTCAGTCGAGAAAATCTTGTCTCTACTGTATTGAAAGCGGTGCTGATATTCATGACCATAACAGTGGGATAAAAGCTGTGAGCTGTCTGGGGTTAGTTAACATTGCATTACTGAGGAACTGTTTCACCTGGTATCCAGTCTATCTTACCAAATTCCATACCAGACTAACATTAATTATAATCTTTTAATCGTCATACGACAACCGGTGATAAATTTAAATAAAAAGAAATACATCGGTTTATATTTGGAAATTTATTTTAAGATTGATCATTGAAATTTGAGCATATTAAACTTGATTCATAACTAAACTGGTGCCTTATTTAGGATTGTGAAAATGTGAGTTTGTAATCTTACGGTACACATCATATAGGGAGCCAAGATTGGGAGACTACATACAACACTGCATTCATAAAATAACACACGAAGAACGTTGAAACATATGCAAGAGGAAGTTAAACATAACCAACCGATTCAATTTTCACCCAAAGAAGTAACGTTCGTAGCGCAATCCTGCCCGTCATGTAATTACCACACACTGGTATACTAAATTCATACTAACCCTCCGTGAAATCTTCCCGAAAAGAATAGCTGAGAGCTACTTTGATGCTTACACCACACGCTTCAAGTGGTCAACTTGATTTACACAAAGAGTATAACTCCACAATAATATTGATAATTAAAATAAATTAGATAGAAAAGCAATTTACAAAAGAAAAACCTCGAACTGGTTACTATCGTCTTACTATTAACCTGATGGGTGAAACAATTGTATAAGCACGTGTTACTGGTCTCACAAAGTACGCCCCACGTGGGTTGAACGTAAAGAAAAGTTGCTATATAGAAAAATATTGTCAAGACGAGATGTTATAATCTCATGCACATTCGCATTTAAGATTGATGATCTTAGTTAGAGCTACTGATCAACACGTGGTTCCACTTTACTCACGAAGTAGTGACAAAGCAACTACCGGAAGATATTCTGAATTGTACACTCGAATCACACTGCGTTGCAATTTAAGATAAAATTATATATTTTAGAGTTAAACCTGAAATAAATGTGATTAAATTTTCAGTTAGGCTGAACTTAAGAAATCCATTGTCCTACGGACTTAGCACACAAGCGCTTAGCAAGAGATCTTACCACTTCAGACGCTCGCCGCGGTCAGATTGATTTGCGCTCCTACCAAGAGTGCTTCCGTATACAAAACGGAAGTGAGCAGAGAGGCAGCTTCCTATACCAACATGAAAAGGGACGGACAGGACAATACTAAGGATAGAAACCTCTTTGCTTTTAGAAAGCGTAGCTACCTGTTCCGACGTTGGTCCTACTGTTCTCTAGTAGACAGGCTTGTCTGCTACCATCCAGCATGCAACTAGAAATACATTTGCTCATTCATCCTCTCACACAGAAGGGAAGGGGGATAACAGTATCTTATCATATACAGTATATAAAAGAAAGCGGATGTAGGTTCCGTATGAGACTGTGTGACATGAATTACATATAAACTGTGTTTTAAAGTGTAGTAGTGTGACAGATCGTTCTTGTTTATGTGTAAAAGTAACACGTTTCACTGCTCAGTCTCCTCCCAGATAGTGAGAAACACCATAGTAAATTTAGAAGAGGAATTTATGCCGTAAATGACAACAGATTTAAGAAATTAACATGAAAGGAACCCAACAGAGACCTTTCAGTATTTAATTGTCTATATGTTACATTATTTGTTGATACACACCAGTCATCAGTACACAGAATCAAATTTAGAAGATGCTGCGTCAAAAGCTGATTACAACTAACAAACTATTGGTATTAGACGCTATTGGCAAATTTCCATTTTCAAAAGCGGTAATAATGTTGCGACATTAAAGTCATTTAAGGCCATTTCGTTTCATGGTACAAAATGGAGCACGTATTATGTAAATAGATTTAAAAAATGTAAAAAAAGTTCAGCCACCATAAAACTTTGTAAATGAAGAATTAATAATATCCTTCAAACAGCTTTAATGTACTTATGTAATATAGAACTGGAATATGCAGAACTTGTAATATTTACAATCGTTGCACAAAACACCTCCACATCTTTCATAACAACAGAAATACTTCAAAATACTGAAAATACTTGTGGCCGTTTCTAGTGCGCATTCCTTCACGTGACTGTAAAATTAGTTGCTAGATGGAAAAATCGATCACGCTTTCTTAGGTTCACTATCCTCCATGCATGTCACTCTCCCCAAACTAAAAACAAACAAAAATATTAACGAAAGTATAATTTTTCGAGGTGACAGATACAACAAAATGACTGTCCCCCACTGAATCATATTGTTGAATCTCAGTGTGCATATACTATTTGGACATCCCATTTTCAGGAACTCGTCTTGTGAAAAATTGGAACACAGTTGACAACAACATTTTTACAAACAACGCCGAAAAGACGTATGCGAAGAAAGTAAGAACGTAAATGATAATTACCTACAAGTACAGGCGACACAATATTCGTAGAACGGTATCCAGTTTGAATGTCACTCTGAGGATTTTCATTCGATCACAAATGGTGGTTCCGAAAATGAACTTTTCTGTCACTACGCACTCCATTTCACCCTCAAGGAAGACTGTTGTTACCAGCAGCAGACAGTCACTTTGCGAAAAACTCGTCTTCAAAAGTTGACAAGAACAGTGTACTCCAAGTGGAAATCTTGCAAACGTTGATGTTATTGTGGGAACACATTTGACTTGATAATGTTGAATATTTGCTTCAATTAATGAGGCGGAAAAAGAGATTTTTAGAATATGTAAACAGACATCGTTATTTTTGTGTGGAAAAGCCTAACACATATTTATCAAAATTATTGATAACCCCTGTATAGAAATTGTTGGGCACTAAAATAGTGACACCTTGAACGGCAGGCAAGAAATGACAAACTGGCACAAAGTATAATACATGATCTTAAATGTAAGTAGTAAACAATTCATCACGACCGCACAACCTTCGTGGAAGTAACGCCTTGTACAATGCGTGTTCAATGAAAGATCATGCAGTTGGTCTCCCGCTCAAAAGTTCTACGTTAATGTGGTTTCTTTGTAAGGAAGTAATATTTATCAGCACATTTTGGAATTCGATAGCGGCAACGTAGTGCCCTGTAGAGACTACGGGTTATCGAACCGCGATGCTGCTGCTATTCACTTTGATCGGGATCTGATGACTGTCGAGCGAATACACAATCGACCGCTTCGGAAGGGATAACTCAACACATCGCAGGGTCTCTACGGTTCCATCTGACTAGCGACTGAGAGGGCAGAAATATTGATGTACCGAACATGCAGAGGAAACATCACGTGCCTTGAGTTAGGAAACAGTTTTTGTTTGCAACAGGACAAATAGGGGTAAGAGCGTTCTTCTTAATTTTATTTCCTGCTATTTACAAGTGTCTTCCTACCTAGTTACAAAGACAGAACGTGTTTTAACAACATGAAATTGTAATATACAGAATACGAAGCTTATCTGACTTATTATTATCTTAATGAAGTTTAACAGTCTCACAGTTCAAAATACTTGTTAATTTAAAACTAGTTAGGAAACTGAAATATAAAAAAATAAAAATTCATGTAATAAGGAGACTAAAAATTAGGGAGACAGAAAGGAATTTAGATTTATATAACGACGCCACCGAC